>NW_027223342.1:3131492-3264715 GCF_030449975.1 Polyergus mexicanus
AAGCAGTGGTATCAACGCAGAGTAC
Source organism: Polyergus mexicanus (assembly GCF_030449975.1). NCBI lineage: Eukaryota > Metazoa > Arthropoda > Insecta > Hymenoptera > Formicidae > Polyergus > Polyergus mexicanus. The sequence continues at coordinate 3,131,518 of NW_027223342.1, forward strand.
TGAATACATCGAAAGCGATCATAATGCTTGCGTCGTATGTACTCAGCGTACATACAAGGTACGTGCGTTTTGTATACATGTGTATATGTATGTGTATATGTATGTGTGTGTGTGCGGAGTGTCTTGTGAAACTAGATGTTCTTTTAAGAGTCAATCTCTTGGCCAATTTAGATTCAATTTTCGCAAAATATCAAAGAAGATCATGATTTTTCACAAATTTCTGACTTTTTTCTTCATATATCTTTATTATAACTAAGCTTTAAATTAAAATTTTATAAAAATGAACTCTATCTGAAATATTAAATGAAAAATGTAATTTTCTTAATTTTTTAACTTGGCAAAATATTGTTTGTGAAAAGCATTCTTTCTCAATTCGCTTATAACTTGAAAACTATTAATGCCTAGATATTTTCGCTAAGAAAAGATCTTTTCCAAATTGGCTAATGAATCTACTGTAAAAAGAACATCCAATTAATTTAGACAGATATCCTGTATGCGGACAAGATATACATATATATGTTGCTCGATATGCAAAAATATTCCTTAGGCTGAGAGCGGCATTAAATCGCGATCATGATGCAAGTCTTGCCTGTCGACGACGATATGCCTAACGGCACGCCTGCACGATTCTGTGAATCACTCGGCGTGGATATATCGGGGACACAGTCTATCCACGTTATTCGCTTTTCTCCCGAAATAGTGAATATCTCACGATGCGATTCAGTAGATTTCTTTTTTTTTTTTCTTGTCAGTGACTGTTCTTAAAATCCATGACGTGAGTTACCGTGGATGGCTAGAGCCATTGGGGGCCTGTGTTCATCGTAGTGTTAGTGTAATCGAGGGGTGTCGTGTGCTGCCTACAACCGACGGGGTAGGAAGTGTGCTGGTCGATCAATGTCGTCTCAATGGTCATCGTATCCTGGAAAGGCGACGTCGGCAGTGACGCCGCGCTCTGCCTCCTGATGGCAGTCAATACTTCACGCAGCTGGCTCACCTGAGAGCAAGTCAGGTCAGGAGGGCACCACGTGTGTCCCTGTATTTCTAGCTTTCTCTCTCTCTCTCTCTCTCTCTCTCCTTTTACGCATACACATACATATTTTTTCTCTCCCTCTCTCTCTCATTTTATTGTATATTTGAGCATTTGTTATTTCATTGCTATGAACAACGCGTTTGGAAGTTTATCAAATGGCAAGGAGATGTCTATGCGAAGAAAAGTCATCTATCGAACGGATATAGCAGTCGATAATAAAATAAAGTTCACGCGACGACTATGAATTTGAACGAAAGAAAAACGAAATTTTTGCATCTCATACTTAACGTTAAACGTCCGGCCTTGAGTCTATCCTTTGATTTTTGCTCGTTTAAATAGAAATTATGTATGTTATCTTTCTTGGTTTGTGAAAATTAGATAGACGCATTTTTAGTATTTAGCATGAGATACGCATCAAAAATAATCTTGACATTATGACGTGTGAACGATAAACCTAGAAGGAGCTTTCTCTATAGTTAGGGCGCAAAATCTATGCGCTTGGAATGTTCCATCTATCGAGATCTCTACGAGGAGCACATCGATCAAGCACATCGAACAACAATTGGGAATTAGGCGGAATCATGGTGTCGATTCTCTTCGCCACCTCTCAAAATTAAATTACTCGAATTACTTACCTGGCCGGCGAGCCGTCGCAGCCGTTCCGTTTCTTCCGGTGTCGCGTCTCGGCGCGCCGCGACCTTCACTTGGGTAACGTCACCGTAAAAGGATTCCGATCTGGGCGAGAAAGCCATGGTCAGCTGGTGCAACTCCTGCAACGAGTTCGAGCAGGCGCGATAGCACGCGACACCGCAGACCTCCCATTGTTCCGAGGTGAGAAGTGGCCCACTACTCACTAGGACGTGCCTGTCAAATGTCATTCTTAGATTTCTTTCTTTCTCTTTCTGTCTTTCTATATATTTATTTTATTTTCCGTAATAATTAGACTCGTGCTAGGGACTCGCTTTTTGAAATCCGTCTATCATCTATATCGACTCGTGACAAATCGGTAAACAATAATCGGATTTCTCGTGCTATCATCTCGCGTTTGGTCTTTCGAGCAATCTCACTCTTTCATCATCATGCCGATCAAGCGAGAATCATCCAATCTAGAACTGGATCATGCTATGGAAGCGGATTGTCCACCTATACCGGACGACTCTAAGATTTCAGATCGGGATACCGTTCGGCTCTCGCGCATTCGCGAACCTGCTCCATTTTTTAAGTATCGACGTACGATGCAACACGTGTACATCGATACCTCGCGATCGACACCGATTCGCGGGATCATGTTACCGAGCTCTGCCCGGTTGAATGTACATGAACACGGAAAAAATGCGTCGATGACTCTCTAGATGGACAGACGGATGGACGCGCGCGGGGGGAGAGCATGTGCAGCTCGTTGGCATGACGCCCTCTCATAGGTGTCGAGTGTCGGTGGCTACTTTATCCCATCGGACAGCCTGTCAAGCTTCGTTATCATCTTACACACACTCTCCGTAACAACGATATACCTAACTCAACCGTCCGCCGCGCTATACATTCCATCAAACTTAACTAATTCGTCACTAAAATTTGGAAATGGACGAGATATTAGCCAAGACGATAAAGTGATTCACGGTACAAATTATATAAGAAAAACGCATCATCCTTTGTCGTTTTATGATCGCAGGTTTCCTAATCGAGTCTCCTAATTGCGAAATCACCGGCGACAACGCGTCGTTTCAATCAGCCGTTAAAATACCATCACATTTGGTGCCATCACATTATGTTGCATCCCGGTTTTTTCCTTTTTTTACTGCAATCTCGTTTTGTCATTAATGCCATCGATTTTCCATGCATAAAGACGGCGCGCTAAACCGCGTAAATATTAACGAAGGTCGCGAGAATCGCAATAAAGAGCTAACGAGCGGACAAGCAAATTACTTGGACTCGCTTCGGAACGGCTTTTATGTCGCGAGTTGGAGATGTCCTCCGCACGCTTTTGACTTACCTGATGCAAGCGCAACCGAGACGAGCTATGCTCTCTGTAGACTGCACCACGCATTCCGCCATTACTAATAAAAGTTGTTTCAACATCAACGTTGTGGCCGGCAGATAGGCATCGTTCCTGATAACTTCTGGACCTGAGGAATTGATGGGTTACACCATTACACCAACGGACGGATTAGCGTTTTGCTAATCTATAGCGTATCTTTTTTCGCTTTATCATCATATTTACCTTGTAGATGCATCAAGTAATCAACCACGAGATCGGTCGTGAGACCGCAGCATTGTTTAAAGTTAGGCGCAAAGTTATCCCAACCACGGAAGATCTTGGACGTTTTCCTTAGCCAATTTTGCACCATAGGTAGCAGAAGATGATTAACACAGTAGAGTCCGAAAGCTGGCCCGGGTACATTCAAGATGTCGCGTAAAAGATGGAATAGAGTCTCCAAAGTATGTGGTTGATAACGTCTCGGACAAATCATGGTTGCACTCGCTAGGCCCTCAATAAGGATGTACCAGACGCGAAGAATACCGCTGGGCTTATCCATGCTCTGCAGCGTCGTCATGGAATGAGCGTTTTTATCGATCAGCGGGGTCAGCACATCGTATGATCTTTCCGGGATGATATCTTGCATCGACTCAATATGCTTGTCGAATCTGGTTAGCTCGAGATTTGGTATAATCGGATCCACGTATTGCGGCAACGTCGACACTTGAATTCTCTGGGCAGAATGGAAGATCGGACAGGCTGGCATCCGATACATCGACGACAGGATGTCACTGCAGCTCAACAGATACTTGAGACTTTCTACGCAGAGTCTCATTCTCCTCGATTCCGCGCCGTCAATGCTTTCCGCCTCCTCGTATTGGGTCTCGTTGTCGCCGATACCCCGCACGTGTTTCAGCAGGCACAGGATACAGTCCAGTGCGGCGTTGGCGAAAACCAATGTGTTGTCCGTCGAGAGAAAAACCCTGAAGACTTCCAACAAAGGGGCTGACTCGACGGAATTCGAATTACCAACCGACGCCACTCGGAGGGCGCCGAAAAGCGGACGCCAGCCCGAGCGGATTTCCGTGCAATTCGTTTCGACGAACTCGCAGATGCAGCTAACGATCTGAGAAAAAAATAGCAATTTATAAGCTAAATCGCTTTACGCGATCGCAAGCGGCTACGCACTTGATCCTGCACGTCACTATCGCAAAGCTCGAGACATAAAAGATTTTCAAAAGGCTTAAAGAGCGCCTCGTTGAAGTGAAAATGCGGAAGTTCTATCTGCTCGTTCAAGAAAGCCGCCATGGAATCGTGAATGCATTGAACGGCTTTTTTCGAGATGCCGCGGTCCTCGTGGCAAGCTGCTTCCATGAAGTGTGGCCCCAGAATACTCCATACCTGGAAAATTGAATAATCTTTACGTCGTATAAAGATTACATTATTCGCGAATATTGTAAAAGAAAGTGAACTCTTACACCCATTATATGAATCAAGGGCCTGCCGCTTTTTACACACTTGAGCATAACTTCGCCCAAACGAGCTAGAAGCAACACGTTCATCTCATTCTCCCTCGGTTTATTTCGTCTCCACCAAAATCTCTTATTATCTTTGCATCTATCGGTGGTCTTAAAGAGCTGCGCTTTGCTAGCCTTACAGAGAGCCGTAAGAAACGAGCAGAGCGCTCTGAGATTCAGTTTAAGCGCCGCGTCCTCGAAGAGTCTGTCGACTTGCTGCGACAGTACGCAGATAATCTTGGCAGCGTAGTCCGCCGGTAGAATGCCATTGAACTGGCTGTCGGCGTTCGATTCTTGAATAATCTCCGGGATAGTGTCCGAGCTGGGATTTTGCGTATAAGGACTCGAAAGAAAACTGTAAACATCCACACTGCAAAAGAAATAATAAGGAAATTAAAAATACAAAATATTACTTGAGAACATTTTTTAGAAAACGAATATTGTAAATAATTAAAATTTTATAAAATAGAAAGATAAATACCAAGACTCCTCATCATCGACAATATTAAAATTTAGTCGCAGCCTATCTTGACCATTCTTAGCATCCCCATTCGCAATATCTTTTTTTTCCTTCTTCTGATGAGCTTTGGGCAGCGATGGATTTTGATTTCTTCCAAAGAAGTCATGTTCCAGCTTGCTCACGTACAGACAACACCTTTAAAGATATATGATTTCTTTTTAGAATAGAACATACCAAGAACTACTGTGAGATGAAAACATTCAGAACAGTATAATAAGCTAGCCTCCGAAATAGAGCTAGAATCGCAATAATTAGAGAAGATTGTAAAATCCAGTATGTGATGTTACCCAAGATAGGTAAGATCAAGGTGTCGAAAATAAAGGAATCATATAGATTGCATGTCTTAAACGATAAGCCAAGCGGGCTAAATCAGAAAAACCTAACAGTAGACGACTATCTGAAAGACTACCGAAAAAATGTTAGACTTTGACATCCCAAAAGATTTAAAAGCGGTAAAGACAGGATACTGTTCTTTCATAAAAAAAAAAAAGAAAGATTTTTTTAAAAATTAATATAAGAATATATTGTTAAATTTTTTAGCATCACTTACGTAAAAACGTGCGGCCAGCAATCGCTACCATGACTACCGAGTTCCAAACCTCGTCCCAAAAGCACGTCCATACTAAGCGCGTGAGACGTGTGAATATTGGTCGCCCTGTTCTGTAATTTAAGTCGGAGAACATCCTTCTTACGAGTGATTCTCGAAATGGATTGTTCTGTGCAAGCGGCTTTAGCGAGAAGAGCAAAGATAGAGCCGCAACGATTCTGTAAGCCTAAAACAAAAAAAGGTAGATGAAAATGGACATAGATTATACTCTGGATAAAGATCTTATGAAGAAAGAAGAAGTGATGCAAGTACCGAGTACATTGCTCAATGTGGCAGCCTTGTGAAGACCCTCGAGCGCCAAGACGACCGTGTCCCTGACTTCTCTTTTACCACCATCTCTGTTCAGGATGCTTTTATTGGTTTCCTCCTTGGGAGAATTCAGTCCCGTCGTAAGAACCGTCATCATGCTACTCCAACAACAAGTCAGTACTCTCCGGGAGAGTTTCGCGCCGGCCTCCGCTTCCGGAGTCGGCTCGTTTCGAGAAAGTTGGGCCCGTTCCAGTCTTATGTAATCGGAGAGCAATTGTCCACCTCTGTGGCTACCGGGTATACCGTCCACGTCTATGAATCGTATAAAAAAAGAGATTTCATCAATTTAATTTAACAAAATTACAATTTAGATATTATCAGAGAAATAATCTCTTTGGTAATATCTCTATTTCTCACAAAAATATTATATAATTTAATATTTTACGTACCTGTGAGAACATTGACTAATGCATTATTTTCCGTAGAGCTGGGATTATAACCGCATCTCTCGAGTAAATTACACGCGAGCACTTGTTGATACAATTCAGAAAGCCACGTGGCTGAGAGATAAACCAGAACACCTGACCCATGCACCTCTTCCACGAATTGTTCCTTAAAAGCAAAATTTAAAAATAAATAAACGCGTTAAATTCAATAGAAATGAGATTATTAGACGTACCTCGCTGACCGGTACTTGCCGAGCCTCGTCGTGATAGTAATTTATCCGAATTAATTTCAGATTGAGAAGCAACGCCGCATACGTTGCTAAATAAATTCCATCGGCGTTCATGATTGTGATTAACGCGCATGAATCTGTACTGGTATCACTTTGTTCCTGCATTTTCTGCTGAGCTACAAACACTCCTAAAACACAAAAAATATCAAAATTCTATATCCATAAAATATCATATTATTGTCAATATAATATTCAAACCTACTTTTTGTAATAGTAGCTTTACAATAACAGTTTACCTTGACAGTATTCGGAAGCAAAGTTCTGCAAGGCCTCATCCACTTCGATGTTACTCCTTAATGTGAGTATCATCGGTATTAGATCGGATCTGAGTGTTTTTACGAATCGCTTGGCATTGTGTCTCTCAACATCCACGTTGCATTCGTCAGCTATCTGCCGACCTACGTGAAGGCATTTTGGTAATTTTTTCAATCTTAGTCTCTCACACTCGTTCTCTGTTGCGCAATCGTTGTCGTCGAGGCTATTTTCCTCCTGTACCTCGTCCGACTCGTTTTGAGGACCTTCGGTGTCGGTTGAATCGCCATCCTCCGATGGCCCATGCCCGGATGAGTCGGAATCCGAACCCATACCCTTCTTCATTAATTCCAATTGTTCTCTGAGAGAAATGGATTAAAATAAAATCCTATTTTTTTATAGAACAATTTTTTTAAAGGGTCAAATTTTCAATATCTTATATTTAGATTCAAGTTAAAATCGATAACTCATCCTTTTAATTACATTTTCAAAATAACTGCGATATAATTAATAATTAATATATATTCTTGGGACGTTGTTGACGCTCACCTATAAGTTTTTGGCAATCGTGCCATGCTTTGATAGGTCAAAGGTCCGCGATAGTCGCAGGATTCCAAGTCCTCGTACAAACTATTGATCGTGCACGTGTAATTATGATTAATAGCCTTGCCCTCGCAAAGTTCCTGAAGCGCCGACAACATAGCAACCACACTGGAGACACTCGCATGCAATATAGCCTGTCCACCGGTTGTTGATTCCTCGATAGAGTCCATGGCTCTAAAATAAATATTTATGTACATAGTACATAAAATTCTACAACAGATATTCAACTGTTCAAATTAGACAAAATTTTTATACATATCAAAATTTTGTAATACTCACAGTCTCATGAGTGCCATATCACTTTGTATATGACTCGATCGGTCTTCCTCGACAAGTAACGGTCCAGCAAAATCCACCATGCGACTAGGACTACGCAGTAATTCTTTCAACGCTTTTAACGGTTCTAAACGTTGCTGCGGCGGTGGATATAGCAGCATTCTGTGAAACACCGATTCCAAGACTGGTCGCAGCGGGCCAACGCATCCTACTAATCTTACTAATTCCGTACCAATGCTGAAGAAAAAAAAACACCACATCAATTATTTCCCATACAATATTTAATACTACGTAAATACATATATACAAATTCTTATTTGAAAAAATATATATTAAATATTATTTTCAGATTCTATTATGATTATGTTAAGACTTTTACCTATAAACAGTCTTAGCCTGATGGCTATCGAAGCTCAACGACGTGGCCAAGTATCCAGAACCTCTGCCAATTTCATTCTCCTTCCCCTCCCGGGAGGTGAAGGTTTTATCCACTCGAGGCGTGCCTAGAAAGGCTATCAAGGCAGGACAGAACTTCTGCCATAGGAAGGTCGTGAAATGCGCGTTGGTGTGAATCTTTTGCGGTAGCGACGATATGAGCGTGTGCAGGCATTCCAGTAGGAAGACCACAGTGTTGCCGTTTCTGCCGTTACTGGAACAGGATTTCCTAAACATTACTTATGGGATATTATGTAAGTCGCGCCTCTTATACATTATTTATTCCCCAAGATATATCTTTACTTTTGAGCCTCGTCCAGCTTGCTGCAAATATACTGCAGAATCGGTAGCGCCTCGTTGAAGCACGAGACGCCTCGCTCGCGAACATTCTTGTTCCGTTTGGCATTCTCATCCATCTCCTGACACTCTTCGTCTGCAAATAAGTAAAGACAATTTTTATTCACAGCAGAATAAACATCGGAATATGACGCCGGCGATGCATTCGCTGGCACCAGCAATATAGCCAACTTTTGGGACGCCTCGCTGATAGTATTCTTGGACCCTCATTTTCTGTCGACACGCGATCTTATAATTTATCGAACAAACATTCCCACGAGTACTATATCTTCAATCACCGTGCAGAGCGGATATGCATCATCGACGCAATATCGTACTAGCTTCTTATTCTCTTTTTATAGCTTGGATTTTTTCGCATTACCTAAGAAGAGACAAAACGATCGCAATGTTTGACTGGTCGCTGCCTGTGCTGCTGTACGTACAGCTTGATTTCCATTCTCAAAAGCTTCACAGCAAGTAGTCAATATAGCGATAATCAGACGTCCATTCATGGTCCAATAAGGGGAACAGGCAACCTGCAGTAAAACCTAAAAGAAAAAAAAAACGACATTTCCGCTTTTAAAATACTCGCTCCGAAATGTTTTTACTACTCACTTTGAGCATATCCGTCTGCGTGTCATCGGACTGCGAGACGATGGAGCTCATGGCGTGCAACATTTGCGCAGGCAACCATAACGAATCGTCTTCTGGCTCATAGGGCGATTGAAATCTATCGTCTCTCAACATTTTCTACGAATTTTATCAGTTTGATTATACCTTAATTCAATCAATCGTTAACAAAAAAATTATCGATATATAAAGTACAAATATAAATCAAATTCAACTAAATATTAATTAACTATAAAAATTTATCCATCTTATTCAAGATATTTAATCTTTCGTTACAGAGTCTATATAAAAACCATGAAAAAATAGCTTATTCGAACAACGCTAATTAAAAATGACATAACGATGCGACTTCGCTTAAAACTGTCGCAGCTGTTCGTCGCTATCTCTCGTTTTATCGCATACAGTTCCGGAACATTTCCCCCCATGCGGTTACAACAATGCTGACCACCAACAAACGTAGGAGGAAGAATAGTTTAAAGATAAAACTTCAAGCATGATATTTTCCATTCATGTTTTTATTACATTTGAAAAAAAAAAGAACTATCTCTCAACGCAAAGAAAATTGCTTTACAAGGAAGAATTTTTTGTTATATCGCTTACGTGTAATCCCGCAAGACCGAAGGCAATAAATTTGCTCCTGTTGCTCTCCAGTGCTAGCTGAAACGTATGTAAGCATTTTGCGCGGAGTTCATGAGGTGGATCTCGTAGCAAGCCTTGCTGCTTCTCCAAAAAATCTGTAAGAAAAAGAAATTAACCTCTTATCACGAGGAACGAACTAGAGTATCTTTAAAAAAAAAAAAAAAAAAAACATTTTGCAATGACCAAAGTCTGACTAATCTTGTTAACGTACTATCATTTCACTTTAGCGAAAGAACGACGTCAACTTAAAATGTAATTTTGCATAGCAAAAATTTTTAAATATAATTAAATTAAGTAAGAGAAATATGTCTACACAATTTACAATTGCGATTATATAAATTTGTCGCAAAAGATGCCACTTGCTTCATGTCTTCGTTGAGTGAGAAAAGGTATTTTTCTTGCGGGAGAAGTATTTAATAAAAAATTGGATAAAAATGTCACACGCGCGCAAAAAAAGAAAGGAAGCGTGATAAGTGCTCACCGTGCGCTTCCTGCGCCGATTTGCGTAAATTTTGTAATCTCGCATTATTCGACTCCCTGACGATCTGCAGCAGGAGATCCTCCATGACACGGCGGGCTACCACCGCTACCACGAGACTGATCGATAACGGGAGTGCCAGTGCCGATGCACGCTCCACTATTACATGCGGATTTTCAGGAGCGTAAAACGCGTCACCCTCCTTTTCAAAAGCTGACACATTCATTAACAACAATCACACAAATAAGGATAATAATAATGATAACGAAAGATCTATTTGAGCATCTCTCTTAGTTGGAGAAGAATAATATAAAATGCCGATCATATTTCTCTCTTATCCCCGTTAGGTTTCAAGATAAACATAAAACTTGCAAAATGGGGCATTTGCAAGTGGCAAATATTATAATAATATTAATAGAAGAAAATTTCATAAAATTTGTATGTATCTATTAAAGAGAGAATAGAGCTCTTGGAAGATTCGAAATTTCGCGCCTCTCTGTAGCTCATGTGACAGCGAACACGTGACCTGCTATGTGCTAGGTTATGTTCGTAAATCCTATCCGTGGGATGAAGTAACTTTTAATTGACCAATGGGAATAACGAAATCTTTGCTCCTTTTGTCCTGATTGGTCAATTAAATGTTACTTTAGCCAGGGTAAAATATCCGAACACACCCCTATATGCTATATGTGTTAAAGATCTTATATCAGCTACATCTTTCATATTTTTTCTCTTTTTCTTTCCAATGGCTAATTTCGCACACCTATTTCATACTGAGTGCAGAAAGTGTAATATGATGCAGTTATAAAGCAGAGACCTAAAGATGGCGACGAAAAGTGACAGGAAGCGTAGAACGGCCGAAAAACCGGCGCACGAGAGCACCGCTTTATATCATTGGGCTGTAAATCTTTTGGGTAATAACACTCGCTTTATCGTGCGTAAAAAGATCGGGCAGCTGGCGTAATTCGCGAGCGGAAGCATCGTTTAATGGTGAAACAACCTTTGCTCCAACAACAGGTCTTGGTTTCGGTTATTTGCATCGGTGGCATGTATCCACGATCTTTGAAAATGACCGACACTTCTCTCATCTTTCGGAGATCGAGCGAGAAATGTCCTTCAGGACCGAGATGGTACGATAGTAGATGATATTTTATGCAATCATAGAAAGATATGCATATTCGATAAATCGATTGACGTTACGATGAGTAGAAATTTTTTTATCGATCAAACACTTTTGTTTTCTGTCAAACTGAACGTCAATCGTTGCTATTCGAAACTGCACGAGAAAGTAAATAAATTATTTTGCAGGCAATATCAATAAAAAAGACACAAAATTACATAGAAATTAACATATAAAATACCATAAATAAATTAAATACAATAAATACAATAAATAAAAAGAAAATAATAAATATTATATATATATATACAATAAATATTATATATATATATATAGGGGAAAGTTGAGTAAAACCGGACAGGCGAGTCAAATCGCGTACCCGTGTTTTTTCGTAATATAAATGTTGCTATTTATGGCTAACTTATATTATTAGTTATAGATTGGCACCATCATTATTTTAAAACAAATCCTGCCTCTGTGCACACGATATTTCTTTTTTAATAAATGTTCAAAGTTTTTAGCCCAAAAAAGATCGATATCGAGGCAAGAATCGAGTCGTGCACTTTTTCTATATAGAGCATCTGTTTCAATAAGTGCAGCGTTGCATTCTATACATATTAGAGAGGATATCATATTAGTTTTAATCGGCACTTTATACGCCGGAATATACAACCGCCGTATTTGTTACTTTCCTTGTATTAGGTCAAAATCGGGTACTTACATATCTCATGTAGTGAAAAGAGAAAACACTATTATCCTGGCTTTGTCTTCCTACAAAAAGCAGTTGGAAACGAAAACTGACAGTCAGAAAAAGAGACCACTAAAAAAAGCTTTTTGAGATCCCTAAAGTTAAAAAGTTAAATAAGAAAGTCTTGCAGCAATGTCAAACAAGACGATATCTTTATTTGTGGTTTTTGTCAATAGAATATATCTTTATGTTGTATTTTGATTAAACTAAATCTAGATTTTGTAATTACACGGTGTTTTGCATATTTTCAAATAGGTACCCAGTTTTACCCTACCGCTAGGACAACACCGGATACTTTGACTTCTCCATAAAATCTTGTTACTCTTGGTAACCAACAATTTTTTTTTCAGCGACTAGCCTTATTTTCTCAAAGTTTAAAGTTTACCAAAGACTACTAACGATCGGCAAAATATTTTTTACTCTCAAATTTTTTTGTAGAAAGACAAATCCAAAAAGGTTTTACCCTACTTTTCCCTATATATATATACAATATATATAATACAATAAATAAATATATATATAAATATATAAATTTTACATATTAATTATGTAAAATATTCCTAATTTAAAAACGTGATTATTTAAATTATTACGCCGTGAAAAATATAAGTTCATATTATTTAGAAAACAAATTTTAAAAAACATTTTCTTGTACAATATACAAGAAAGTATTTTTTCTAAATTTTTTGAAACAGTGTAATAACTATAATATACAAAAGAATGTTTCAATAAATCCAAAATGACATATCTAATTAGAAAATCTTTTAAGGGGGAAAACTATAGTGTAACGGCTAGAAGAAAAAGCTATTTTTAAGGATTTTTTTCTGGTAAATAATTGTTTTTTTTTCCAAATCGCGTTATTAACATCACAAAACTATCTTCTGTGAAATTTTCATTAAGAAATATTAATATTTATAGCTACAATAGCCAATAGTGCGAGCCGTCTTAAAAGAGAATGAAAACTCCAAAACAAAAAAAAAAACAAGGATTTTATTAAAATATAAAACAATAACTTCAGTTGCACGTATGGAATTTTTGATTGAATAATTTTTTTTTTTCTTTTTGTAATGTTAAAAACCAGAGATCAACGTCTCACCAATTTATAAATTTTTTTTCAAAAGTCCGCCATTTTGTAACAAATCATTTTTTTAAAATCCATACGTGCAATTGAAGCTATTGTCTTAGATTTTAAGAAAATCCTTGTTTTTTTTGTTTTCGAGCTTTCGTTGGTCCGCTACGTGCGCGCCCGTTTTTTGGGAGCGGCTCACACTATTGGTTATTGTAAATATTAATTTTAAATATTAATATTTTTTAACAAAAATTTCACGAAAGATAGTTCAAATTATGTACTTTGTGATGTTAATAACGCGATTTGAACAAAACCGATTATTTACTAGACAAAAAATCCTTAAAAGTAGTCTTTTTTTCAGCCGTTACACTGGTTTCTCCCCTTAATATATTATATATATAAACTTTATATGTACGAACATAACATTCAAATAACTATTTCTAAAACTTGTGTATTTAAAAACTGGTCGCACATAATTATACATATTAAAAAGCATCATACCAATAATAGCGTATTTAAGCATCTTAACATTTGCATATTTTCTTTTAGGGAATGTATTACTCCTATTACAAGACTATCGCTGAATCAAAAGACTTTTTCGATGGGATGGATAAGATCAGTCATGACAATCTATCAGAGTATGGAAATGTTATTGATGCTAGCAGAAAGTATAATCTTTTACCCGAAGTAACTATAAGTTTTTTTTCAATTATTTGAGATATTAAATATAAGATGTTTCAGGACTCATAGGACAAATTTCATGGTTGGTTTCTTTTTTTTTTTTTTATTTAAAGGGCATAGACTTATATTGTCAGATATAACCGGTTGTCTATCTCACAGATGGTCTGAACAGAAATGAATAGCTCCTTAAGAACGCGTCATGAATTTTTTGATAAAAATTGATTCTCTTGGTGAAATCTATCACCTCCTGAAATTTATCTCATTAGACCTGAAACACTTGGTATAAGAGAGATCTCACAATTTCTTATTTACTTTATAGATTGTAGCAGGTTTTCTTTATCATATTGCAAAAAGTCTTGGTATCATATCACAGGAGCGATGTTGGCAGGTAAGACTTGTCAAAATCTCTTTATGAAGTGGATCAAATTTGTAATCACATAAGTCAATCTTATTTAGATAGAAAGAGGAGATAAGTTGCCACCCGTAACTAGCTGCGAAGGACTGGTCGTACCCGTGTACTTCTATTTAGAGATAGCTTGGTCTTCTACAATATTCACAGCGGCGATACTTTTTTACTACGCGACGTATTTGAGTAATTCCATTTACGGTGGAGTCCTAACGATTCTATTCTTCTTTTTTAATCACAACGAATGCACCCGCGTTCAATGGACACCGCCGTTGCGAGAAACATTTGCGTATCCCATGTTACTCTTTCAAATGTATAGTGTTACAATGGCTATTAGAAAATACACAAAACACGACTCGGACAAAGAGCCAACTTCATTAAGGAACAAGACTAGACAAGGATTATTCGTGGTAATATAAAAAAGAAATTATTTATTATATAATTATTTCGAAGATTATTTCTTTGCTAAAGTCAAGTTATTTTGTCTTTTCAGGATATATTTGGTTCAACAATTTGCAGTCTGTGCACGTGGCAGTTTTCGCATTTTGTTTTTACTACGCAAATTATAGCAATTCTTATATTAAAGTGGCTAAAGATTGTCCCGTATGATTTTTACAAAAACTTTTGTACGGCTCATGCCTTAGCTATCGCAGCAGCGAGTAAAATAACAAATGGCACTCTTATAATTTGCTCGTTCTACACGTGTGTCATAATCGGCAGCAATGTTGCCAGTTTTCTAATGAAGTTATCCCGATTCCAAAACATAAAACGAGATATTATTCTCGAGATCGCTATAACGATCATATTTACAAAGTGGATAAAGTCTTACATTTTATATTCTCAAGATGATGCTCATGTGTTCAATATATTAAAATCTAAATTAACTGGCTATAAAGACTTTCATACTATGCTTTATACATGCGCGCCAGAATTCGACTTTCTACAATACAAAACTTACGAAGCGATCATTATGACTTTATTGCTACCAACAGCGATACTCGCCGGGATGCTTGCGTTGTATTATTGGTACAGGAGCTTCAAGACGATCGGCTATCCGCTTTGCATAGAGGCTGATATGGCGTATAACGGTCTACAAACTGGCGCTTTTATCATCATGGCTATTTTTGTTATGAGACTGAAATTATTCATGACGCCGCATCTTTGTATAATAGCCGGTACGGTGTTATGCAGACGATATCTAGAAAAAGTCGGTTTGAAAGGCGAGCTCATGCGGCTTGCCATTTTTATTCTTCTCTTGGGTGGTATGTCATATCACGGTGTTGACAAATTTCAAGAGGAACGCGGATTTGTAGGTAATTTTATTATCAAACTGAATTAAATTGATCGATTTTTTTCTGCAAGATATTACAATTGCATTTTATCACCACGCAGGCGAATACAGCAATATTGAACAAGAACAGCTATTTGAATGGATAAAAAATAATACATCAAAGCATGCCGTATTCGCGGGAAAGATGTCATTGACGGCGAACCTAATGCTGTCCACTAAGAGACCGATCGTTAATAATCCTTACTACGAGAGCAAAGAGATGAGGTGAGTTTTGGATTAGAAATCAAAATCGAATATGCATGTATACATATATATATATAATACTGCCTAAAATAATATTTATTTATACGTGGTATGCGTTTATTATAGGGATAGAACTATAAAGGTTTACGAGATTTTCAGTCGGAAAGATGCCATTTCTGTTTATGATTCTTTAAAAAACATGAAAGTCAGTTATATTGTATTAGAGGAACAACTGTGCCTTGGATTTGCAAACTTGTAAGTATACGAGAAAAAAAACATGTAACTAAAACAAAATAATATTGGATCTTTTTCTTTTTTTCCAGACCACGAGGATGTCAAATGATTGATTTATGGGACGCGGCCGACAATGGAACTGCGAAAGCTGCGAACAAGCCGCCTCTGTGTCCTTTTCTATTCAAAGGAAACGCGCATCCGTTCAAGAGAGCGTTTGTCAACAATAACTACGTCGTGCTGCAATTGGACTATTCGCATTACGTAGAATTTAAACCAAAGACTTCCATGTAGATTTCACGATTTCTACGTTTCAAATAAGCAAAGAGCCCTCAAGATGAACATTGGGATACCTCCTGAGACTATAAAAGCCTATTTTTCTTAAAACAAAAAGTATTATCTATATATAAAAAAAAATACATATATATATTTTTAATACAGAGAGATTTGCGCGGATATAAATTAAATGTTGACACTAGAAATTTTTGAATATGCCTATCAAGCACAGGCTTAATTACCTGCGTAATCTGTGAAAAGGCATTAAAATACTTTTAAGAGGCATATAATGTGTTCCTAGTATTATGAAATAGAAATTATTCTTTCTTTGGTTCAAAAACAATCATCGATTTTTTAGCATACATGTGTTTGAAGATGCAGCTTTTAGCATACGTTTTAAGAGATATAACTTACATGTATTGCAGAATATATACATATATCTATATATACACGCGAATGTTATAATTTGCTAAATTTCACAATAATGAAAACGGGTAGTTATTGATTATCTGGCGAGAATGTACAAAAGAATATGATGCCCCATTTCACACAACGTGATGCATGTACTTGTGATAATTTTCTTATATTTAATATTATATATATATACCCAGTCAGCCAGGTCTGTTCTAACAGATATTGCCAAGTGCTTGCTACAAATTATTGTCAGCAAAAAGGCTACAAATTTGGTACAAGAGTTGTTATTACCGATTAAGCTGGCAGATTGCCGGCAAGAATCAAGCAAAGCTTGCTAACATAACTACACAGCAAATTGGCGGCAGAAACCGAGCAAAGCTTGCTGACATGACTGACATCAGATTGTCGGCAAAAACTGAGCAAGATCTAGAGTGCGCAATCTGATGGCAAATTGGCAGCAAATACCGAATAAAATCTGCAGCTTATTACAAAGTATTATAAAATAGTTCAGTCGCTTATCGCTATGCGGCGCGTTATTCATTATCTATACCCGTATTCAAATTCTTGTCATGAGTGTATATAAAGCCTACAAAATGCTAATAATATTATAATATATATATTTCTATCAGTTCAATTTTTGACATAATTCTTATACAGGAAATTCAGATATTGAATTGATTTTTGGCAAATCGGACAGATAATTGTTCGATTTTCACTTATTCAAACAATTTCTGTCCAAAAAGATCTTTAATTTTATAAATTAAGTTATTTGAATTTACCTATATGTTTTAACATATTAATATATGATTTTATATAATGTCTAATTATCTAATGGTCATTTTATGACCAAAACTTATCATCATTTTGTTACTTAGGGTTAAGGCTTTAAATCTATTTAAATATATACTTTTATATGAATGGCCAAAAGCTGCAGAATTTGTTCGGTTTTTGCTGACAATCTGCTATCAGATTGTCTTGCGCAGATCTTGCTCGATTTTTGCCATCAATTTGACATCAAATCATGTCAAGCTTTGCTCGGTTTTTGCCGTCAATTTGCTGTCAGGTTATGTCAACAAGCTTTGTCACCAAAACACAAGCTTAATGCGGACACAGATGGCACTGGATTTGTTACCAAGTTTTGAGCGAATTTGATGCCAATTTGGCAACAATTTGTTATCAAATTGCTTACTGGGTATATATATATATATATATCGCAAAAAAAATTAAAGGGCCGCTTTTATCCTTCTACAAAAAAGACAATTTTCAAATGGCTGCAACTTTGTCACATAATCGGATTGAAATCAATAAAAAAGCATTACAAAGCTTGAAGTTTCTAGTTTCAGAATCTTTTAATTGAGTTCAATTATTTTTATTTGTTACAAAATTACATTACGAGAAAGCGACGTTCATCGATTGAACAAATTTTTCAAAAGTTTGTCAAAGAATGCCGAGAAAAAATTGTAGCACGATTTCGTTAATTGGATTTTAAAGAGCAGACTTTTATCTCTAATTTGCTTTTTTAACGAATGTCCTGTAGTGTTTTTTTTTTTTTCGCCAAGTTATTGTCTATTGAAGTAAAATCAATCTATTGACATTGAGCGTTCATAATCAGTGAAAAAAATTATTGCACAATGATGATTAAAAAAGCAATTTAAAGAGAAAAATCGGTACTTTAAAATCCACTTAACGAAACTGTACTACAATTTTTTTTCTTCGACATTCTTTGACAAGCCTTTGAAAAATTTGTTCAATCGAGGGACGTCGCTTTTTCATAATGTAATTTTGTAACAAATATAAAAAATTGAAATCGACTAAAAGATTCTGAAACTAGAAACTTCAAACTTTGTAACGCTTTTTCATTGATATCAATCCGATTATATGCGACGAAGTTGCAGCTACGTAAAAAGCCTTTTCTATAAAAGGAAGAAAGTGGTCCTTCTTCTAATTTTTTTTTTATCTAGTGTATATATAGCGCATTTATAGCGATACACTTGCGCGCGCCATTTTTAAATTTTGAACGTACAAGTATTATATTTAATTGTCATTTCATTTATCCTGCTATTAAAATTAATTACAAACACAAAACATGTACATCTGTGCCAACATAACAATTATTATTTATTTATATATTCATATATTAATTACTACACAAAAATTCCTTCAAATAAGTTTTTATCGATTAATATGAGTATTTTGCAGCACGCACATTGGACAATAATTCTTCGCTCTCTTTAATGTTGATTAAAATTATTCAATCATATATTATATGACCATATAAATGTTATTGCAATTTTAATAAAGAAATTATAAAAATATACACACATCTATGCGGAAAAGAAATTATACATAAAAAGACGAGAATGTATTTGTACTTGTATTCACATACCCAAAAATAAGGTGGAGTAATTTGCATCTTTGGACGCCTTTCGCGCGTGGATAATCCGAGGAAGATGTCGAATGAAATGCAAAACCGGAAGAAAAACCGAACGGCGAAGATATAACTCCGTTATATCGCACGTAGCATAGCACCTTCACTCCGCGGTTGTAACAGATAGTATAGTCGAGAAGCAATCTTTTGGTATACTACGTTGTGCCGCTGACCCAAATGGATCCTGGCCGCCAGTCAGTCCCGCTCCGGGCTTTCTCGCGATAGTATTGGCCGCGTTCTCCGTCACGTTCGGACTCGATCACTTATTGTCAGTATTCCTTTTATATGCGACCGGAACGCACAAGTGTCTAAAAATCTTTTATAAATATTGTGACATTTCACATTTTTTTTTTCTTCCGTCACGATCGTAATAAATTTTGTGAATTAGTGATTATTTCAAAAAGCCAACAGTGTTTTTGATTATTAATTTAGTTCCACGGATTTAAAAAATTGGATTTGAATTTTGAACCGAAAAAAAAAAAAAAAAAATTTCGTGACCGATGTGCCGAGCGTGCTAAAACGGTGCTCCCGTTCGCCGAACCCAAGCGAGGACACTTTGGGTTTACGGCCTCTACAGCTGCTGCTCGTCACAGCCGAATACGCGGGTCGATCTGAAAATACGTAGCGAATGAGAAAACGGAGGAGCGGCGTTTTATGCATAATGTAAAGAGGACCCGGATACCTCGAAGCGAGAACATCGGAAGTGTCAGGACATCCCGCATCTCACAGGCTCATCCTAGCGATGCGACATTCCACGTTGGTCCCGCGTAATCATTGACAATCGACAGTAAGTGAAACACAGAAAACGAGGCGAGTGGCAATAAAGAACGAACGAACATACGAGATACATTCACATTATGCTGCGACCCACAAAATTAGACCCCCGTTGAGAATCTGCGCATTCCAGTTGTGCAAATGCAAATTGTGCACGGATCATTCCTCAGATTCCGAATTTTTAGCTGAGACACGCTTTGAAAAATCGCACGCGTGATTTATATATATATACCCAGACAGCACAAGGATGTCCTTAGGACGTCCAAAGGGCATCCAGGACATACATGTAGGATATCCTCAGGATATCCCATTGTAATCCTCAGATCTCCTCTGGATGTCCCGAGGAAGAGTAAACGATAGCCGTATATTAACCTCTGGAGAATCCAGGGAGATCCTGTGGAACATCCTAAGGATTTTTATAGGATATGTTAGGGATATTTTTCGTGTGTTTCAAGGAGCAAATTTTAAAATTTAAATATAAATTAAAATTATGTTTTATTATTTACTGCCAATATTAAAAATCTAATATTAAAAATAGTTCACCGTTCTTTAATATTTGAGGCTTTCGTGCTGTACATGAATATTTTAGGTTTGGCTCCCGGGTTTGAGTTGTGTAATATTTTCTAAACAATCCAATATCTGAATTCCCTATGTTGGGATTGCATTAGAAATTGAACTGATAGAAAATAATTACATTTGTAATTTCCTGTCAGTTGCTCTTTGCAAGCTTTATATAATTCTCATGACCAAATCTCAAATACGAATTCGCGTGTCGCATAGCGGTAAACAAACGAACTAGCGGTTGAATACTATTGTTTGTAAAGTTTTTGAAATGTTGCGAACAGTAACATTTCTCATGAAATATTAAATAAATAATAATTTTTGATATATGAAAATGTGGGCATCAAATTCAATTATTAATATTAAACGAAATTAACGTTAACAATTAATTGCACATGTATATGTCCTCTGGAAATCCAAAAGACATCCAATATAATAGACAGGGCAGATATATCCTAGGGACATCCAGGGGTTATCCAGTGGACATTTATAGGACATTAATACTTATTATAATACTTAAGATTTCTAAATTATATAAAATAGCCGACACAACTAAAAATAACTATGTATGCATATTAAACTTTTATAAATATATTTATAATAATATCTTAAAACATCCTATAAATGTCCTGAACCGTCCTGGACATATTCGGGATGATCCTGAGGATGTTTTGTGCTGTCTGGGTATATATATATATATATATATATATATATATATATATCGCTTCTAATCTCTTCTTTTCTCATTTCCGACTTGGAGACACGGCGGAACGTCAAGGACGTGTCTTCCTCGCGTCCTTGCATCGTATTATGGACGGCGCATTAATTTGCTCAATGAGCATAACAATGTAAATGCAGCCCTCAATCAGATACACGCCGTCCAAGATCGCTGCATCGCTCAAGTACCGCAATTTCACGCTAATATCCGCTCCATCTCCGCGGGGGAATAATATATATCTACAATTGTGTGCGTGTGTATTTCTACGCGATCGCGATCGCGGCAGACGTATAATTTTGCGAGCGCGTAATCCCGTGAATTTGCATCGGAATTCAAGCCGCGTGCAACACGGGCTTGTTCTTGTTGCACAACGTGCGATTTCGCATTATCCGCGCGTCAGTTTTTAATCGCACCTGTCATTATATGGCATCGATATATTTATAGCAAATGTAATTATAAAAATAGAGTTTGCATTCCCTTTCTCTCTCTCTCCCTTCGCATCGTAAATCGATATTATATCGAGCAATCGACAATCAGAATCTTTGCGATCCGTAAAACCCGTACTTCTCTGGCCTCAAAATCACGTAAAAGATTCGACCAACTCTAGGAATTTAACACGAGCAGAGTATCAGAAATATTTGCTTCGTCCAAGGAAAAAAAAAAAAGAGAGAAAGAGAGAGATAAAAATAAAATTTTAAACAAATGGTGTGTAAAAACAAAATCGATCGTTGCAGATTTTTTCAATATTCGCCGAGTTTGAAATCGATTTTTCTTTAGGAAAAGTATAACGATATCGATATTTTTCTAATTTATTTTCTACGAGAAATATATTTTATTTTCCGTCGCGAGAGAGATGTATCTTGGATACAGTTTTACAATGTATTTGATTTAAATGTATACGGTTTCAGTCATTTTTTTAAATAATAAAATTTGTTTAAATAATAATAACGGAGTGTGTTTTTAAATAATCGATTTTTATATAATTAATAAATTATCTTATGAACGACTAATATTGAAAATCTTATTTTACCGCGTATTATCAAATTTGTCATAAAATATCTTAGAGAAATAGATATATTACTCCATTTAAAAAAATTAAATTGTCTATATGGACATTTAAAAAAAAAAAAAAAATTCAAAATTTTGTATAACTCTATAATTTAAAACACTAACTGAGTGCAAACACTTAAACTTACTATATATTTGTGTGGTGTGAAAAAAAAAAATTTTTATCATATCTCAGCGAATGTATGCGCCTAATCGTGGCGAGCGGAACGACAGTTGGACGGTGTCTGTTACTTTCTCAAAGCACGCTCGTATTCGTAACCTACTTGGAACGGCGATGCAGTAACCGGGTGCAAACGGTGTCCGTGCCAAGACTCGATTTAGAAAGATCTAATTCGCCTCGATCATAGAATTTTATGTCTCCTGCCCGTTTATTTTCATCCACAGCAAATATCTTCAGAAATTAAATTTCCGATATTAAGGATTGATCGTGAGAGTAAAAATAAATTTCAAATATCTCTTGTTAAGATCTTCGAATCTTTAAGATACGCGAAGGAGTATAAAAAGACTTGCTCTTTCTTTGAAAAAAATTTTCGACCAAATCCTTCCCAGCTTTCGTCGTGGGAAACAAGGCAAAAGGAAACGACGTATTCTACGTGAAGAATTCGTAATCTCCGAAATCAGGAATTTCACAGAAAGGTTTCCACTGTCAATGTCCTACCTGCTCGGAAGGTGGTCTCGGCACGACCGAAATGCAATCTCAAGGTGGAGGTCGCCAACATTCTTTCGGATTCCTGACGAGAGTAGGAGACGGAAAGAGAGAGAGAGAGAGAGAGAGAGCCGGGAAAAGGAGGAGGCGCGGATAGTAGGCGGGGGTTTATTATGATTGTGTTAAAGTTTCACATGACCGAGTTAGAGCCTAGGTCTAACCGAGGACAATAGTTGTGACACGATGGATCATTTTCACGTGGGCGCTCCGGTACCAGCTTGTCGTGCTAATTGAACGAAGGTCATAATCATGACGAGCGTAATTCCGCCGTTCGTCCGTCTATTTTCGTAAGTGTACAACTTGTAACGTCAGCGCGATGATCATCATCGCCATTCGAGCGTACTCCCGCTGTTGCGTGCGTTCAAATCACTGGGTCTTTTGACGAATATGAAGTCAGCTTCCCTCAAATTTAAACGTTCAAAAGATGCATCGATTTTCAGAGAAGATTAAACTTTGGGTAATCGAGGCCTGTATATTATTCAACGGATTAAAATTAAAATACAGGATAGCGATAATATTTGGAAGATACTTTACATATTATTGTTTATTAAGCCACTTGAGACATTTGCTAGTGATATCTATTAAATTTAATTATATTATACAAAAATTCTCCATCTTTAAAAAAAACCGAATAGCGAAAACAGAGTTCCGATATTGAGATGTGATGGTAACATCAGGGTGTCTATTCTCTAGAATAACATGAATAGTCTGGAATTTTCAGAGATCTTTTTTTTATATTTGAAAAAATCAGGAATTTTCTGATGGAATTTTATTTGAATTCGGAGAAAAAAAAAAGATTTTCTTTCTTTGATATTTCTATTCTTATATTGTAAGCAATCAGCAATCCACCTTGGCCAAGTTGTGTATTATATTATATTTAAAATATATTATAAATATATTCAATGCCTTAATAGAATATAGAATATGCAGTAGATATTTTTTAATTATTTTTTGTAATTTTTAATTAAAAAAAAATGTTATGCGAGTGAAAAATGTTTATCTTACAAAGGCTATTCATTTTTTTAGTATATTTTCAAATCTAGTACTTGAAACTTGTGGTTTCTTACTTTTCCTTCATATGAATGAGAAGCATTAGAAAAAAAAAAAAAAAAAAAAATTGCACACGATCTCAAAAAATCTTTAAAAAGATTCTTTTTATCTGGAATTTTGAACAAAAAAATCCCGAAAATTAGAAAATTATCGTTACAAGATTTGAGTAGATACCCTGAATGCGCGCGCGTTCGCGAAATTGAATACGTGAGGAAAATGCAGATGAATAGTTCTGTAACGTTTTAAACCGCGCTCGTAACAGTGGATTCTGGACCGCGTAGGATTCTGTGCCGGGACCATTCTTCTCTGCGGCAATGTTATCGGCGAAACTGGTCCGGTTCCACCGAAACAAGGTCGGGTACCGGTCCGCAGGACGAGCAGCATCAATCTCGACGATTCAGGTTCACCTCCACGAGTCGTTTTTCCGGTCTCGGTCCACCACTAACACCTTCCGACATTCCAGCCTAATCGGAGACACGCCTCCCACTGAAGAGTCAGACCTTGTAGATCTAATGCGTGGAATGCATCTTACGATAGACACACCTTGATGCGCATCCACCTTTAACCCCGAGTCGCGCAAAACGTTTTACGCGAAACTAGAAAGCAACTCACTTTGTCATTTCGTATTTAACATCTATCGCAAAAAACTGCAGGTACAAAATTTGAAAAATTTTGAACATTTTATATATATAAAATTGTCACGAGTACCTTTATGAAATCATATGGTAACTGCTCGAAAAATCCAAATATTTAAAATTATACTTATATATGTACGAGAACCTTGAAATTCAATGGTTATTGTTATTGTATAATTATATAGGGTGTTTTTAAAGTGGAGTTATGGTGCCCCATAAACAAGAAAAAGAATATATTAGGTGTACAACTTTGCTTCCGCTGGTTTTTTTCCGAAATTCGAGGCTTTATTGTAAAAAACTGGTTATACAGTTATGATTCAAAGTATTGTCCATCGCTGGCCACTACTTTCTCCCTCTTTTTGACTTTGACTCGAGTCTTCATTAAGTAATGCCTCCAATTCTGCATCTTTGAAAACCTTTTCTCTTCCACCGCTATGCCGGTCTTCGACGTGAAAATCACCGTTCTTGAAGCGTTGAAACCATCACTCACGACACGTTCTTTCACTAATAGCGGCTTCACCATAAGTATTTGAGAGCATTCGATGAGCCTCACCTGCATATTTCTCCATATTGAAGCAGAAAATTAAAACCTCCCGCAAATGACGAGAATTTGGCTCGTAAACTGACATTTTCAATCGAGAATAACTTTATGATGCGGACACAAATCGACTAATGTTTCTATGGGGTTATGTTGACAGATGCCCAAGTTTATCGCATGACGTCTATGATCTATTTATTTCGACCACTACTTACCGCTAAAGCCATCTATAGGAAAACGGCGGAAGCAAAGTTGTACACCTAATATAATATGAACATAAGTCCGGGAATAAGTTGTTTTCGAGTTATCGACATTTCTATATTGAAATTTCAAATTGCTTTGCTTTCTAATCTTTTTGTCAAAATTGAAGAAAAGGATGGTTTTGTATTTATTTATTTTATTTATATTTTTTGTTTTTTGTTTTTTTTTTATTCTGGATAGTGTTAAAGTAGCCCGCAACTTTTATTTGACTTTAATTATGTTATAAAACTCATAAAAACCTCTCCTTTCAATTTTGACAAAAAAAAAAAAAAATTCTAAATCAAAACAATTTAAAATTTCAACATAAAAATGATGATAACTCGAAAACAAGGCACTTCCAGACTTACGTTCATACCAACTTTTTTTCTTGTTTCTTGAATCCCTAATTACCCCTTGAACAGTTCCACTTTTGAAACACCCGGTATTTATAGTTATTATTTTATAATTATTTATTTCTATAATTTGTTATCTTTGCTGTATACGGTATTTTCTACTCTGTATAATTTCACTTTTTACATAAATAATGCAAATTTAAAGAAGATATCCGTTTGTATACTGTTCGGCATTAAATCCGCCGTTCGGTTTTGTTCGAGCTGCGGCACAAACGATCAAGCCTTCTACTAATGCACCGAACATGTCTGACATCGCGCGTTCGCAGAGTGATTTTAATCCGAAGAGTAACGGTAGCGCGATGGACAAATCGCGTAAACTTGGCGTTTCTAATTTTACCGTATGTTTAAAGAACAAGACTTGATCGGGTCGGCTTTTATAGCGGCGCCTCGTAAAACACGAGAGATTCACCCACGCCTTCCTTCGCGCGGACGCCTTTTCTCTCCCGGGATAATCCACATCCGCCGCGCAAAAGCGCGGAAACAAACCGACGACCGGTCAATTATACGAATTATCGCGAATATAATAGTCATGTGGAATTGTTAGACTAGTTTTCTAGGGAGACACTGTTATTACATTAGCGAGAAAATTAACTCGGTTTCTTTCGCTCGCGCAATCGATTTAGCATAAGAAATAAAAGACGATTTCGCTGCGATGATGATATACACGAGTGTCTTAGAATCTTACCCAGACAGCACAAGGATGTCCTTAGGACGTCCAAAGGGCATCCAGGACATACATGTAGGATATCCTCAGGATATCCCATTGTAATCCTCAGATCTCCTCTGGATGTCCTGAGGAAGAGTAAATGATAACCGTATATTAATCTCTGGAGAATCCAGGGAGATCCTGTGGAACATCCTAAGGATTTTTATAGGATATGTTAGGGATATTTTTCGTGTGTTTCAAGGAGCAAATTTTGAAATTTAAATATAAATTAAAATTATGTTTTGTTGTTTACTGCCAATATTAAAAATTTAATATTAAAAATAGTTCACCGTTCTTTAATATTTGAGGCTTTCGTGCTGTACATGAATATTTTAGGTTTGGCTCCCGGATTTAAGTTGTGTAATATTTTCTAAACAATCCAATATCTGAAATCCCTATGTTGGGATTGCATCAGAAATTGAACTGATAGAAAATAATTACATTTGTAATTTCCTGTCAGTTGCTCTTTGCAAGCTTTATATAATTCTCATGACCAAATCTCAAATACGAGTTCGCGTGTCGCATAGCGGTAAACAAACGAACTAGCGGTTGAATACTATTGTTTGTAAAGTTTTTGAAATGTTGCGAACAGTAACATTTCTCATGAAATATTAAATAAATCATAATTTTGGATATATGAAAATATGCGCATCAAATTCAATTATTAATATTAAACAAAATTAATGTTAACAATTAATTACACATATATATGTCCTCTGGAAATCCAAAAGACATCCAATATAATAGACAGGACAGATATATCCTACAGACATCCAGGGGTTATCCAGTGGACATTTATAGGACATTAATACTTATTATAATACTTAAGATTTCTAAATTATATTAAATAGCCGACACAACTAAAAATAATTATGTATGCATATTAAATTTTTATAAATATATTTATAATAATATCTTAAAACATCCTAAAAATGTCCTGAACCGTCCTGGACATATTCAGGATGATCCTGAGGATGTTTTGTGCTGTCTGAGTAATAATACATTATTTAAATTCGAAAAGTAGAAACACAATTTTTCCGTAAATAAAATCTTCAGAGAAACTTTTATTTTTAACTTACAAACAATCAAATTTGCATTTCTTTCAAGCACTCGAGATTAAATTAAGCAATAAACTTGCTGTTTTTTTTATTACTGTTTTATTAAAATTTATTTTTTCTAGAAATGTAATTCTCGAAAATCAAAAAAGCATCTTCATGTATTTCTTTATTGGTTTGGAATATATACTCTGTATGCATATGTAGAATTAACTGATAAATTGACGGTAAATTCTATCTTTTTTTTTTCCGAAAAAAGAAAAAATTCTTAATATTCTTTAATATTTTTTTGCTTATCGTTAGGTCAAGTCTTCAATTAATAATCTACGATCAATTCTTATGTTATTTATAATTATGCTCCTCTTAAGAGGAGCCAAGATTCTTAGAAAAAAATGTGTAAAAACTTTCGAAAAAATCTGTAGCTAATTGACTTTTGACAAATTAGCGCAGGAACATTCGTATCAAGCTTAAAACAGATCAACGAGATAATTGCGTAATAATGCAATTATTACTATCTGCCGAGTTTGAAAACTCTGGTTACTACGCTTGAAATTTGAATAGCGAAATATATTTTTCATCCCGTTGACACATTCTGTTGATTATTGCTTCCTCATAGAGAAAGCTTCGTTTTCATGACAAAATTTTTTCCCCCCTTTTTTATGCCAATGTGTTCAATATAATATTTCGAAACATCGAAAAATTACATTTTTTTTAAATGTCCGTATGTATAGTTGGGGAAGTTGGGTAAAACTGGGTAGGCGGGTCAAACCGGGTACTCCTGCTTTCTCGTAATAAATGCTGCTATCTATGGCTAACTTGTATTATTAGTTGTAGATTGACGCCATCATTATTTTAAAACGAACTGTACCTCTATGCACACGATATGTCTTCTTAAATAGAAGTTCAAAGTTTTTAGCCCCCAAAAGATCAATATCCAGGCAAGAATCAAGTCGTTGTGCACTTTTTTTATATAGAGCATTTGTTTCGGTAAATGCAGCGTTGCATTCTATACACATTAGAGAGTATATCATAATAGTTTTGATCGGCAATATACAACCGCCGTATTTGTTACTTTCCTTGTGTTGGGTCAAAACCGGGTACTTACATATTTCACGTAATGAAAAGAGGGAGAACTGTTATCCTGACCTTTGTCTCCCTACGAAAAGCAGTTGGAAACGAGACTTAACACTCAGAAAAATAAAACACTAAAAAAAGAAACTTTTTGAGATCTTTAAAGTTTAAAAAGTTAAATAAAGTAATCCTGCAGCAATATTGAACGAAAGGATATTTTTATTTGTGACTTTTGTCAATAAAATACATCTTTACATTGTATTTTGATTTTAAAATAAATCTAAATTTTGTAATTACACGGTGTTTTGCATATTTTCAAATGGGATACACGGTTTTACCCTACCGGTAAGACAAAACCGGGTACTTTGACTTCTCCACAAAATCTTGTTATTCTTTGTAAACAAAAATTTTTTTTTCGGCAACTAGTCTTATTTTCTCATAGTTTAAGGCACACTAAAGACTACTAACGGTGGGCAAAATGTTTTTTATTCTCCAATTTTTGGTAGAAAGACAAATTCGAAAATGTACTAGGTTTTACCCTACTTTCCCCTATACGTATGTGTATGTGTGTGTGTGTGTGTGTGTATATACGGATTGATGGAAAATTCAAACGTCTATAATTCAAGAACTGTTTGAATTAAAGTGCTGCAATTTGGCACAAAATAGTACAACATCTTATTTATTCTCACTTTTATAAAAATTCATACAAAGTTTTAGATTTTAAGGCAGTTCCAATTTTTCAAATAATGCCTGTGCACGCTCTAACTTCCGCAAATTTTGAAATATTGGGCTAAATTTTTTAACGTCGAACTGAATATCATTAAATGATGGTTGATATTGAATTGGCGAAAGGATTTATTCTTTTTATAAAATTTTGTATTTTAATTTAAAATTTTTTAAAAATACAATATAAATTTCTTTATATCAACTTTATATCGGGTCGAAATTGCACCGATAATTCTTTATCTTTTTATTTCGCTCGCAAAGCTTCCTCTTTAAGGGGGCCAAAATTGAAAAACTCGTTTGCTCTGAGGAATTTTGTGAGCGAAATAAAATGGTGTGGGAGTAATGTGCAAGTTTCTAATTTTTTTTATTTGGCGCGTTTGTCATTATCATCGATTATCCAATTGGCGCCAGAGGAAAACATACGATTGTACTTATAGCGTGAACAGCAAAAACCTTTACGCGTCGGCCGAGAACGGAATGCGTAGATTTTGTTCGGATGTGAAAGTGCGAGCGTCGCAAGAGAAAGAAACGAAGGCACGCGACCCGCAGACATTCGGAAATGTGTATACGCGCATAGGAAAATAAAAAGATATATATTTATTATATTTACTATTTTTCTCAAACACATAAAATTTTATGCGTTTTTGACAAGCCCCTGCGTAAAAGTACTTTTTTTTTTTTTTTTTTTTTTTTTTAAAGAAAACCGACGGCGTATTTCTCTCTTATTTTCTTTTATAGACATATAATCGCAACGTAAGAAATTTTTATCTTGATAATCACGTAATGTACGACGAAAGACAATGAAAAAAATCAACTTCAATCATGATATTTATTATTTATTTATTTGTTTATTTATTATTGATTTGTATGGTGTACAATTAATTTCAAAATATATAATCAACTTTTATCGTGATATTATATTAAATTAAACGTGCAATCGCTTGTGGCTTATATGCAAAAAAACATATGTTCGAAAGACGCCACGTATCGTTACGCGATCAAAGGGGTGCGTCTTTCTTTTCCTGCGTCCGTATCTGGCGCGTAACTTCGATAAGGATCCAATGTTCGATGTCGACAAAGAGGATCATTCCTCGCGATTTCGCGAAACGGAAGCGAAATTCGCTGCACGCGGACACGAATTGACTTGAACGATAAATTAGACCGCGACGTCAACGCTGCGCGGAATAGAAAGTTGCCCCAACATTGTACAATATGAGAAGCATTGGATAAAGAGAGATGGAAAATACGCTTAAACTTAATACAAGAATAAAATAGAGAAAATATTTATCTTTTACTTTTGGAATAAAAAATAATTGATTGAGTTAAAGATCTAAATAAAAAAAAATTAAATTATTTTTTTAAAGTAATAAGTATTTTTGCGAAAAAACAATAAACCTCGCTTTTTTCTTTTTTTTTTTTAACTATATGTACTTTTTTTCATATTATGTACTTTTAACAATTTTACTATCGTTAAAGATTATCGAAATTTCTTACATCCATTCATTCGTAATTCACGAATATAAATATTTTATAAATTAAGAAACTAATCCCTTTATTTTTTATTTTATCTTTTTAAAAGCAATTTTAATAGATTAATAAGATTTTTGTTGTTAAAATGATACCAAACACGATATGATTTAAATATCTTTCAATTATAGATGCATAACAAAAATTTTTATTATACATCTAATTGAAAATTATTTAAATTATATTGTGATATTTTTTTAACCACAAAAATCTTATTAAAATTGTAACCCCATTCGAATTGTTTTCATAAAATAAAAAAATAAAAGAATTAGTTTTCAGTTTATAAAATGTTTACAATTATGTATTACATTAATTTGCCACAAAAGTTTTATTAATCCATGTTAAAACTACTTTTAAAAAAAAAGATAAGTTAAAGACATAAGAATTTTAGTTTTTTTATTTTACATATTAACAAATAAATATGAAGAAAGATAATATTATATTTAAAAAATAATGAAAAATAAATTATTTTTCTTTCAATAAAAAAACATTTTTTCAACATTTTTTTATTATTAAAAAAAAATTTAACAGTTTTTTTACATCTCTAGATTGAACACATGCGGCGTACGTTTACAGATTTTTTCTAAAAATTTTAGCCTCTTGAGAAAGATATAATTGTAACATAAAAATTGACAGTAGATTATTAATTGAAGACTTGATTTAAGCAAGAAAATATTGAAGAATATTAAAAATTTTTTGGTTTTTTTTTTTCAAGAAAAAAAAATGATTATAAAATTTGTAGTTAGTCTAGCAGTCAATTGTCTAAGATTAATCATTTGGTATTTTCATGCAATCTCTTCAAGATCTCGGTTCTGCGTAAAGCGAACTCCAATAGGTAGCGAAAAAGAGAGAGAGTCACAAAGGAATGAGAATGGGGGGGAAAGGAGATATGTCATGTGAAAACGTTGCATCCCCACTCGACACGGTCCCCCTACGACATTCGTATATCGCGCTGCGTTTCCTTCTTCGCGTTAATGACTCAACTGCCATTGTCGTTGATTAACAATAATTCGCTTGTCTCTTGGCGCGCGGATATAATAATTCGACACGGCGCGCTAATTGCCAAGACGCGAGCTTTCATCGAGATTAGGACATCACACACACCACTCTCACTGGGAACTCGTCCTGCTTCATATTCTGCGATGGAGGACAACCGCGAGAGAGATTCCATGCGGATTGTCCTCGTCGTCGTAGTCTCCCTCGGTCGCATGTACAATAGAAGATTCTTACCGTCAAAATGCTGGCTCGCAAAGGAAAAAAATCTCGATTCAAAAATGAAAAATATTAGGAAACTTTGGGAATATACATATATAAAGTATCTTGATGAAGGTGACACGCTCTATTTTTGTTTGTTATTCAAAATTCATTCTAAGACCTGACCTCAAAATCAATCGGTAAGAATTGGGCTATTTATCATTTTTTATTTTTCGCAAATCAAAAGAGACGAATAGAACAATTTTATAGAGAAAAAAAATGCTTCTTTCGACAAGTTTAATTTCTTAATTTTTTGAATTTGCCAGTACTGAAAAAAATTTATTAACTTGACTAAATCCGTTCAACTAATTATCACTTTTTTACATTGAAATATTTAGATATTTAAGTCAAATACGACATATTAAATCTAAGATGACGTATATTTGAATATTTAAATACTTAAATATTTCAATTTTAAAAATAATAATTAGTTGAACGGATAAATACCCGTATTCATAGTCCGTCCTTGAGGAATAAGGATTCCTTGTTCCTCGTTCCACGTTTCGTAAACTTTCCTTGACCGAACAAGGAATCTTATTGGCTCCCTTATCTCAAGGAAGGTCACGAGCTTCCTTGAGGAGTGATGCGACCTTTTTAGCAGACGATACACAGAATATAATCAAATATAACCTCCAAAAGTTAGTTTCGTTACATTTGTGGTTTTGTGGTTATTTGTTGTCGCGCTCTCAAACTGAAAGTGTATAAAGGAAAAAGAGATAATGGACAATGAATTTTTAAATGATTCTGACGATGGATTTGAAGACGAAAATCCAAAGAATCGGATTCTGTGGCGGATTCCGAAAAGATACATTCGCGATTGGGAAAATCTCGTGGAATTTTTTGAAGATACGAAAAAGTTTTCATATGTATTATATGAAATTAGTTGCAGGCAGCATAAAACGGTGCTGCTTCTAGTCGGTCACTAAAAATCCCTAAAATATTCCTTCCTTCTGAAAGGGAGACTCGAGGTCCATCTATGAAACAAGATGGCCTTGCAGATTCAAGGAATCCTTCATGGAGGCTTCCTCCGTCCTTAAAATAAGGAAGGACTATGAATACGGGTATTAGTCAAGTTAATAATTTTTTTTTTTTCTCAGCGTAGGAGATTTTCCCTCTCTCTCCTAAAAATGTTTTAATGGCACAACGATACTTTTACTTAACCAACCAGCATAAAATTATCCAAGGCATAATTACTGCGTAATTAATCATTGATTGAATAATGTGGACGGCTTTTGTTTTTCCCCCGCAGAGATGCGAAGCGAGGTGGGCGAATGGCTAGCCACGTGCGTAGGTTCACCAATATGCATTCTGCTGTTGTCATGGTCCCTATTGATCTACCAGAATCAATCATCATCCGCGAAAAGAAGAATCGACGTGTTGACAGTCGCGATTCTCTCTCAAAGTCTCGCGCATCAATTAGGATTGCTGCTGTATGCGATTCTCACCTTAATTCGTCCAGCGAATCACTTTGGAGGTAACTATAATCATATATATATATATTTTTTTTTTAGCAGAATGTTTATACAAATCTTGTAAAAAATTTCCTGAAAATTCTTGATCTTCCGATTTTTTTTTTGTTCAAAATATTCCAAGAGTAGTTAAAGAAAATCTTTTTAGAGATTTTTTAGATGCAACTTTCTAAAATAAGTCTCTTTATTGTATGCGTTTTTAATATTTTTTCGCTCATAGTAGAAAGAAAAGCATAGAGCCTCTTAGATTTCAAGTATTACATTTGTAAATATACTGGAAAAAAAACTGAATGCATCGTAAGATAAACATTTTTGACGTGTATAAAATTTTCATTTTCTTATGATTGAAAAATTACTATAATAAAGAATATATACTGTGTTTCAATATTTTGTTAAAACTGTATATATAAATTATATAAATATATATATATATATATATATATATATATATATATATATATATTTATAACATATTTAAAACATATAATTAACTTGGCCCGCTGACTGTTTCAATGTAAGATCAAAATTATTGAGAAAAAGAAATTTTTCAAAAAATTTTCCGGGTCGCAATAAAATTTCATGAAAACTCTCCGAATTTTTTAGATACAAAAAATTCCTGAGAATTCTAGATTTTGCTATGTTGTTTCAAGGGGTAGATATCCTGTTTACCAATTTCAATTTAATACGAAAGATATCATCGTGATTATGTGTCACGAAAATTAATTTAGCAAAACAGATTGACTTGCCCGACAAAGATTCACGATCAAACCGCGTAACTCATCGATTCTTCTTCGTGTTGTCGCAGAATTATGCTCGACATTGGTATGGGTGCTAAACTCGTCGAGCATCCTCCAGGAGTTAACCCTGACGTCGATCGCCGTATTCGCGGCGATTAGCAGCCGCGATAACGCTGTCAATCTCACCAAGAATCATCTCAAGTACCATCTCGTCAGTCTGAGCGTCATCAGCGCCTGTATCGGCGTCACCGGTGTCCTCAACTTCGAGCCGGAAATTTGTGTCTTCCTAGCCCACGAGATCTCCTATAAATATGGGATTTTTGTCAATTCACTGAGGGGTCTGCTGACCCTTACGTCTCTCCTCGCCGTGCTAGTCGCGATCTTCAGGAACGTCTGCCAATCGCCAACCTCCGAACTGCTCAAATCGGTTTCGGACCTGTCGGAGGCGAGCTCGAAGAATTCTTCGGGCGCGTTCGAGTGTCATCCGCAGCACTGGGATCCCTCGAGTGGTTCGTGCACCAGTGGCTCGACTAACAGCAGGGCATGCTTAAGGAAGAAGAGGGTGCAGGTAGACGAGGCGAGCGGCAGATCCACCGTCTACAGCATACTTTTCGTCTGCTACATCTTCGAGCACTTACCTATCCTGGTAATTATTTTATCAATTGTTTTGATTTATTATTACTTTTCTTTTATTTTCATTATTTTCTCTGTGAATTCATTCAATGGATTCGATAGCACAATCGTGACATCACATCAGTAGCGCGTAAAATCAGTTTCCGCATTACTGAATCTGCGATGAATTAAAATGATTGCACGCTACTGACATAAAGCTCATATTTGTGCACGCTATTACTCGAGTATTTCCCAAGAAAAGCGAAAAATTTAATTATTATATAAAGTGCTCCAAATTATTTTTCTCATTCCTCTTTTTTTTCAGTAAATCCTTTACTAATATATAACTTATGAAGATTTTAAAGATTATATTAGCGTTTAAAATAACTTAAAAAGTACTTAATGAAAAAATACTTTATTATAGTGTTTTGAAAAGCTCTCGAGATAAGCTACAAGAATATGTAATGAAAAATAGGAGGTTCTATTTAAAAAACGGAAGTTGACCTTCAAATGACCTTGAAAATGATCTTTAATGTCAAATCCAAGATCACTATTAGATAGCCTCCTTTGTTCCCTACAACTTTTATCGTTTTCCTTCAAACGTTGATCCTGAAAAGTTATGAGGGTGGAACTTTTAAAATGGGACACCCTGTGTATATATATATATATATATATATATCAATTTGTAAGGAATTATATATATGTGTATATACCATATATATATATATATATATATATATATACAAGGTGTCTCACAACCTCCGTACAATACTTTAATAGTGTATTCTAGAGATAAAATAAAGTCAAAAAGTCTAATACAAAAATTTTGAGGTTACAATAGTTTTTGAGTTATAAGCGATCAAAGTTTGCCAATGATATCGCGTAGAGCTCCGCGCTCACATCCGTAACTACACATACACACGTACTGATCTCTGTCATCTATTATTGATTTTATAAATCGAATAATATTGATTTTTACTGCACAGCTGATTTTATTGTTTCTTATGTGTATAAATATTATGTACAATGGTCAGCTGATATTAATATTGTACGTAAAATATTTAATTTTTTCTTAAATAATAATTTAAATGGTTGATCGATTATTATATTTAAATAGAAATATAAATTTAATATTTTCATACATTTATGAAATGAAGTTTATTTTTGTTTTGATCACGCGAAAAAGTTTTATGGAAATCAATTTATTTATTTTATCTGTCAGCAATAACAGATGACAGATCAGAACGTGTGCAAATGTAGTTACGAGCCTGAGAGCGCGAATTCTACGCAATATTATTGGCAAATTTTGATCATTTATAATTCAAAAACTATTGTAGCTTCGATATTTTTGTATTAAGATTTTTGACTCCATTTCGCCTCTACAATACGCTATTAAAATATTGTACGGAGGTTTTAAGACACCCTGTATATGTATACAGGGTGGGACATTTATATTGACACCTAAATATCTAAAAAATAAAGCAAGATAGAAAGAAATGTTTCAGACGAAAGTTGTTCGGTTCTAAAGGGGTCATAAAATGGTGCCATTAGTTTAATCTTGGGTATAGGTGCTTCGTAGATTTCAATGTCTATCTTGTTTTCTTAAATGGAAATACCGCAATTTTTTTACATAAATTGATTCCTTGCAATATTCTGCATAAAAAGTTATAGGGGTATGATGGCCAAAAGTTTAATAATTTACGAGATGTTTTATACTTTATTTTATTACTTTATTTCGACATAATTTTACATAAACTATGAGATATCTCATAAAATTATTTGTTTTGCGATAATGTTACCTTAATATTTTAAGCACAAAAAAATGAGAGATATCAATTGGTGTAAAGAAAATAATACAATTAATTTTAAGAAATAAATTTTATTTTATTAAATGCTCAGAACGATCACCATCAACGTCAATACACTTTTGAATACGTTTAATAAGAGATTGATGAATGTTTAACAAAGTCATCTTAACAATTGAAAAAAACATATTATAAATGCTTGTCGCGTAAAGTATAAAATATCTCGTAAACTGTTAAACTTTTGGCCATCATATCCCTATAACTTTTTATGCAGAATATTGCAAGGAATCGATTCATGTAAAAAAAATTGGGGTGTTTCCATTTTAAAAAACAAAATGGACATTGAAATCTTCGAAGCGCCTCTATCCAAGGTCAAACCAATGGCGCCATTTTATGATCCCCTTAGAACCGAACAACTTTTGTTTGAAACATTTCTTTCAATCTTGCTTTATTTTTTAGATATTTAGGTGTGTTAATGCAACGAAATAAGAAACATGTTTGCGGAAGATCATTTCGATCATTAGCATAATCTCATTACGATCCAAGTCAATGATCTGAGTTGCGAAATCGGTTGCTAGTTTATATGAAAAATCGTCAATCGCCCAACATTGTTGAGAGCGGCCCGCGATTGTCTTAATTATAATTATTACTTTCAAATCCACGATAAATCGGCGACGACGACGATAATCGTTGATTCGCGGTTGAGACTTGTCGAAGGGACGTTAAAAAAAAACGCGAGATCTATTAAACATTTCGCAATCACGGCTAGACCGAACTCTGTTTTTTTTTTGACCTAAAATCTTTCTTTTTTTGCACGAACGTCGCGATATACAGGGGATATTTCGCAATATTCTCGAAATTATGCTCGTCAAGCCAGCCGTAACAATGTTACATAGTTAAAAGTGACCGAGATACCCAGCTTGTTGCGCCGTCCTGAATTATGCTTCTCAATATGGCAAAAAAACAAGATATTCCGCAAGCTTTTTTCAGACAGGTTAGGTTCGCCACATTGGTTATTAATATTTGTTAAGTTTTAAGATTGAATTTCACGTTAGTAACATTATTCGATATTATACGTCCGAAGCATAATTTTGAGAAATATATTTTTTTAATAAAATATATATAGACCACAACACAAAGAGACAATAAAAAAATGTATCTTAAAAAAAATGAAATAAAAATATTAAAATATCAAAAAAATTAAAATAATATAAAAATATCATATATCTTATGCTTTTATGCATAAAAGAGTCTCTGTAAAAGTCTTGCTTATTATCTTTCTTCTCTTATCTTTACTCTCTGTGAAATGAACTGCCCCTGAAAGTTTTATCTCGAATCCGACGCGGTGCTTGAGCGAATTGTCCGGGGTCGTCCCGTCACAGCAATTACATCAATACAATTACATCATAGCCGAGAGGATTCTCGCGCTCGAGCGAGCGCGAGCCGGATGCGAGCTCGTTGGAGAGCTATCCGGAAGCGAGAAAGAGGCCCTTCGCTCTCGTAAATTTCGCTGCTCGAGAAAGTAAGCTCCTCGCTTTCTCAGGAGCCAAGGAATCGAACGGGAAAAAAAAAGGGTCGACTCGATATAAAGCAAAATTCGAAAGCGCGATCTTAATTCGGACGACGACCTTAATCGGCGCGCCGAATTAGGAATCGACCATCCCACATAAGTCTAGAGAGAAACTCCCATGACCTCTCATTAATATTAATGATCGCGGCGTGTTACACGCACGACGCATACAGTTTACATCGTGTACAAAAATGATCAATTAAATTACCGTTAAGTAGGCGTACGCGATCTCGCTTAAAGAAAAGTCGCGACATACAAACGTTAAGGGGCCAGTCTATTTTAGAGAATCAAAACGAAGATCAATTTTTTTTTTTTTTTTTAATATTTCCTGAAAGTATAATGTATTTTATAAAAAAATTTGCAAAATCGACCACGTCATAACATTTTGATTAGAATGGCGTGCGGATCTTGAAATAGGTCTACGAAACTTTAAACAAACGCATTTTTCTCGAAACACTGTTTTTCAAAGTTCGTGTGACGGATATCTTAAGAATTAATGGATCGAATAAATTTAATTCTTTTTCAAATAACAAAAAATACTTTTTTGGGGGGAAAACTGAAGTTAATAAGAATCAGAAAATTAATATTTAATATTTTTCTGACCTTCAAATAATGAAAAAAATTTAGCAAAATTGAAATATCTATTTTTAAAATGACGCCATTTTATTATTTTTCAATTTTCTCTAATGAAATTAGATTCAGTATCTCATAAATATCTTATAGACTAAAACTAGATCGAGTTTAGTCAATTCAGACAATTATACGAGAGGCAGTATTAATATTAGTCACACTGTTGAACCATGCATTCTCGGGAAAAAAAAAAAAAAAAAAAGCTAAATATCCATGATTTAAAAATACTAACGCATTGTTTATATATTAGTAAAAACATATGTAAAACACTGAAAAGATCGATTTCTAATATCCTCAAAAAGATTCATAAAAATCATCAATTTTTCATATTGTTAGAGTAAACTAATACCCGTATTCATAGTCCGTCCTTGAGGAATAAAGATTCCTTGTTCCTCGTTCCACGTTTCATAAACTTTCCTTGACCGAACAAGGAATCTTGTTGGCTCCCTTATCTCAAGGAAGGTCACGAGCTTCCTTGAGGCGTGGATGCGACCTTTTTAGCAGACGATACGCAGAATATAACCAAATATAACCTCCAAAAGTTAGTTTCGTTACATTTGTGGTTTTGTGGTTATTTATTGTCGCGCTCTCAAACTGAAAGTGTATAAAGAAAAAAGGGATAATGGACAATGAATTTTAAATGATTCTGACGATGGATTTGAAGACGAAAATCCAGAGAATCGGATTCTGTGGCGGATTCCGAAAAGATACATTCGCGATTGGGAAAATCCCGTGGAATTTTTTGAAGATACGAAAAAGTTTTCATATGTATTATATGAAATTAGTTGCAGGCAGCATAAAACGGTGCTGCCTCCAGTCGGTCACTAAAAATCCCTAAAATATTCCTTCCTTCTGAAAGGGAGACTCGAGGTCCATCTATGAAACAAGGTGGCCTTGCAGATTCAAGGAATCCTTCATGGAGGCTTCCTCCGTCCTTAAAATAAGGAAGGATTATGAATACGGGTATAAGCCCTTAAGATCGAAATACGTCAAATGCATTATTCGCTGTAATTCGTTGCCGATAAATATATCTTATATCAAGAATTTTATGAATCATCGCGTTTCTCCGATTGACGAGGGCTACGTAGACGATTATGCAATAAAACGATTCGAGCTCTTGTGCTCGCGTAGCGTGGCTCGTCGAGAAATAATCATCGGAAAACACCGTTCGTCGAAATAAACACCGTTCTCCTCATGCGCAAACAGCGTGACGGCCGTTACACCGGTTTGTGTTTTCGTCTAACGATTGAATTAAGATCGCCGATATATACTGATTTTAATTACAGAATCGCGCAAAAAAAATATTTTGACGTTTCCTTCGGCATCTTTTTTTTACACATCATTTTAAAGACAGATCTCGTCTATCTTTCAGTCCGAAATTCGCAATTGTTGAGAAATCTTTGTGCCGATGATTTCTCGCACATTAGGCAATTATTATCGATGTTCCAAATCGATCCAAATCGGCGCCGATCGCACTTTTAAACAGACGCGAAGAGCGTGTCCGACGTTTTTTTTTTTTAGCAGCAATTAAAGTAAAACGCTTGTTCGGAATTCAGCGCGAGTTAGTAATGCTGGAATCAGCGATGGAGAAATTCATGGATCGGGAAATAAATTGTAAAAATGGAGTGAGAGAACATAATACGAAAGAAAAGGAGAGAAAGAAGAAATGTAACATTTATTCGAAACGATATTTTTGATATCAAAATAAATTAATTTACAAAGTGAGAGTAAAGTGAAAAAATTAGAAATATTAAGACATATAACGAAACCAAGATATATATATATTTAATAAGGAGATAAATTATACAAGAAGGTCTAATAAAGTACTATTGCATCAATTCGATCATACAAAATGGATAATTTAAAATTTTTTTATCGCTACTTCCTGTATATAACAATTATATGAGACATGAGTTTTTGTGAAAATAAATTCACGCGCATACGTGAATTGACTAAACTCGATCTAGTTTTAGTCTATAGGATATTTATGAGATACTGAATCTAATATCATTAGAGAAAATTGAAAAATAATAAAAAGGCGTCATTTTAAATATAGATATTTCAATTTTGCTAAATTTTTTTCATTATTTGAAGGTCAGAAAAATATTAAATATTAATTTTCTGATTCTTATTAACTTCAGTTTTCCCCCCAGAAAAGTATTTTTTGTTATTTGAAAAAGAATTAAATTTATTCGATCCATTAATTCTTAAGATATCCGTCACATGAACTTTGAAAACAATGTTTCGAGAAGAATGCGTTTGTTTAAAGTTTTGTAGACCTATTGATAGAAATCAAGGGAATTAATCAAAGGAAGTGAAATACAACAGAAAATTTATGATTGTGGCAACTAACGCGCGCCAACCGAAGCGAGATATATACGTTCAAGAGAAAGAGAGAGAGAGAGAGAGAGAGAGAGAGAGAGAGAGAGAGAGAGAGAGACGGGATCGAGAGTTGCGTATGCACCTTGCACACATATGTATGATACGCGTGCACAGGGCGTATTATATAGATAGAGAGTGCCGCTCTATTCTCTAATTAAGGTATATACAACTAGTTTCGATTTCATATCACGGATCAGACCGCCCGTTACTCACGTAATCAAGTACTACCGCATTTACGGTATTACGCTTATACCGCTTGCACGGGCGAGAGGAAAATATACAGTGCGAGGCAAAGCAAACTGAAAAAAAGGCCTTCCTTTACGATAATTAACGATATTTTAATTATCTCGATTTAGAAATTTGTCCAAAATAGCGTCCAATAATAGTTATTTGTCCAAATAAACACATGTAAACGCGTACAATTATTAGGTATATGGTACAACTTTGCTTCCGCCGTTTTTTTTTCCGAAATCATTCTCATGTCTTTGAGGCATTTTGAAATTGCTTGTTGAGTCACACCCAATGATCGTGCCAATTCTTTTTGACTTTGACTCGAGTCTTCATTAAGTAATGCCTCCAATTCTGCATGTTCGAAAACCTTCTCTCTTCCACCGCTATGCCGGTCTTCGACGTGAAAATCACCGTTCTTGAAGCGTTGAAACCATTACTCACGACACGTTCTTTCACTAATAGTGGCTTCACCATAAGTATTTGAGAGCATTCGATGAGCCTCAGCCGCAGATTTCTTCATATTGAAGCAGAAAATTAAAACCTCCCGCAAATGACGAGAATTTGGCTCGTAAACTGACATTTTC
Organism: Polyergus mexicanus; assembly: GCF_030449975.1. Taxonomy (NCBI): domain Eukaryota; kingdom Metazoa; phylum Arthropoda; class Insecta; order Hymenoptera; family Formicidae; genus Polyergus; species Polyergus mexicanus. The sequence continues at coordinate 3,173,770 of NW_027223342.1, forward strand.
AATCGAGAATAACTTTATGATGCAGACACAAATCGACTAATGTTTCTATGGGGTTATGTCGACAGATGCCCAAGTTTATCGCATGACGTCTATGATCTATTTATTTTGACCGCTACTTACCGCTAAAGCCATCTATAGGAAAACGGCGGAAGGAAAGTTGTACACCTAATATCTTGAAAGCGAAACACTTTCCAATCTCTAGACATATATTAACTCTATCTCTAGACATATATATTTTGCAATCTCTTTTCGCGCAATTACTTGTACATCTCAAAAATTCATAAGTATAATTTATATGTAAAATTTATATATTACAATATCATTACGTTATGTATGATATTATAAAACTGATGAGTGTATATAAATTTAAACGCCCAGTCTACTCTAGCGGTATGAAAAATTGATAATTTGTAGGGACTTTTTTTTATGAATATTAAAAATTAATTTTTTCCTCGCGGTTTACATATGTTTTTCAATGATGTTTAAGCAGTACATCAGTATTTTTAAATCACAGATATTTAACTTTTTTTGTTCGATACATATGACAATGTGATTTGCTGCTTCTCATGTAACTGTCTGAAATGAATAAATTCCTTCTAGTTTTATTCCTAGGATATTTATGAGGTACCGAACCTAATTTCGTTAGAAAAAAGAAATGGAAATAACAAAGTAGTGTCATCTTAAAGTTAAATATTTAAATTTTGCTGAATTTTTTTCATTTCTTGAAAATCAGAAAAATATTAAACATTAATTTTTTTTTTTAATTCTAATTGAATTTAAAATTCCTAAAAAAACTTTTCTCTTTCATTTTCATTAAAAAAAAATTAAGATCATTCGATCCATTAATTTTTAAGTTATCGGTTAGACCAAGTTTGAAAATAATGTTTCGAGAAAGACGCGTTTAAAATTTTGCAGGCCCATTTAAAAATTCGCGCGCTATCCTAACCTCGTAACACTGTCAACTTTGTGAATCTTTTAATAAAATTTGAAAGGTATCATTTTACACATATTGTACTTTCGAAAAATATAAAAAGATGGATATTTTGCACCCATTAAAGTAGGCTGGGCCTTTAATACAGTATTACATAACTTTATAATTATGTAAACTAAACATTTATATTACAAATAAAAAATATTGAACGAAATGTTATCTTTTACGCGAAAACTTGCTCGTAATCATCTGAAAGTAAGATATCACGATTGCCACGATTGAAAAAATTTCTACAGTTTTTAAATGAAAGATTTTCTCAAAAGCATGCAACAAAAGAGACCTGGCGCATATCGATGATTCAGGATATATCACCAAACGCTCGTGTACTTTTGAACGACGTTATAATAATCGACGATACGACGCAATTCGCATACTTATACGTACGCGTACAGCTCACGTAAAATTGCGTATCGTGCGTGTAGTTTTGAAAGCGCGACCGCGGATATTTTCACCGCACGAATTCGTGATTAAAATCGAAAGTAGTTTCTATTTTTTCTTTTTTTCTCTCTCTCTCTCTCTCTCGATTCACATTTTTTGCGAAGATGATACCGGCACAATAAACTCTTTCGGCTCTTTCCTTTCGCGATTCTTTATTTTCTACGCGCGCATCGCACGATTAGTCGCGTGTAATCGACCCAATTCGAACATTCGACATATACGCGATTAGGATCCTTCTGCGGCGAAAGCTGGACCTGATTTCTGAACACAGTATCTTCTCTTGACACGATTTCTGGTGAAATTTATTAGCGCGAGGAAAAAGTCCGCGACGATTTAAGATACTCAGACGTTGCATTACGTTGCATTATAAACGGTGCTCGCAACAAATATTGCCGGGATATTTACCGTTTTTTACTTTATATGTATTCAACCGTATAATGGAAAGATTCGTTTAATGATTACCGCGCTCGATGGGCGTTATTAAACGTTTCAGCGTAATCGATGATCAAGATATTATACTAGATATGATAGTCTATGTATAATATACACGTTATTACATTATATTATAAAATTGATGAATGTATATGAATTCGATCGAGAATTAGCTTCACAGAAAATTAATCAGAGGGATATGAAATTAATTAGACGACGCAACTTCCTAGATTATCTCCATCAGACCGAGCCTGCTGAAGAACTTTTGCACGCCCCAGAATCTGGCCACGTGGCTCCCGTTGATGAAGGACACCCTGCTTCCAGTTTTCCTGGCTCTCTTCGACAAGATGTTCTGCCGATACGTGGCCAAGGTGTACACGAAGCAGGATCACGTGAGAAGGCTATCGCACGGTTCGTATCGTTTTCTTATATTTTTCTTCTTCTTCTTTTTTTTTTTTTTCCTCCCATCGCGGAAGCAGAAGATCTCGCTCAAACTATGTCGCGTGTCGTAACGTGCACGAGGACACGGCGATTTTCATTCTTTCGTTTAAGCAAACACACATCGCTGAGCCACGCGTGGGAAAGTAAGACGCCCACCGTGTAATAATCGTGGTTCCTGCCCGGCAATTTTTCTCGTTAACCACGCGCGTACGAGCGATTCGCAAGGGTCGTGTTTTCATTTTGTTGCAAAATGTACGCAGCAATTTACGCGATTTCACGTGTAATTCTCCCACAATCCAACAATCTTCTTCATCGGATCAACGTGACTTTGCTTCTCTCGCAACACTTTCTAATTTTCCTCATCTACATCAATTCGATATTGAAAAGTAAAATCTATCGAAATACAGCGACACAATCTCAATAATTGTTTTAAAATTGAATTTTTCAGAAAATTATATACTTTTCTTTCATTTATTAAACTTTTTCATCTGTCGCGATCGAAGAAGATATCGGAAGAAAATTTTTCTATTTAACAGAATTTTCCTGGAATCTCTCTTTCAGGCGGTATAGACGGTAAATTTCGACACTTCGAACAGGACACCGAGTACAAGCTACAATTGAATCTGAATCACGGGCTAAAGTTCCCCCTGACCAACGGAAGCCTCTACGGACGGTTGCACAGCCATCAGAACAGAGGTGAGCGAGCGAGCGAGCGGATGTCAGCGGGATTTAACGATGCTTAAAATGTTTCGATCGACCGATAGTTTTCCCTCCCGGCTTATATATCGTTAATTGCGAGTTTCGCGCCGCCTCGTTATGTTAGAAAGTCTGAGGGGAAACCATCTCTCGCGCTCGTAACCGCGTGTCTAATCCACCACCATCACCCGCCATACCGAGTGTATATCGGATATTATCAGGTCATTGTAATGTGAAAATGTTTTGATATCCCCGAAAGCGACCCTTTCACGAATCGCGACAGTTTCCCTTCCATTATTGACTTTGACGAGTCAAGTGTGTCCCCTTCCTCCACCCCCTCTCTTCTTTCCTCCCGATAAAAAGATTCGCGTGATCGATTTTATTCCCAGGAAAAACCAGTACGATCAACATGGGAATTCAGCAGCACTATCCCAGGACGCAACCCGTGAACGAGGACGGCAACTACGCGTCCCTGCCGGCGGAATTGTCGTCTTTGACGAGTTCGACCTTCGAGCCGCGTCAGGACAAGATTCCCGAGCCGTCGTCGAAGAGGAACCCGGCGGAATCGCAACAGCAGCAGCAGCAGCATCATAATAGCAGACGACCGAATGAGAGTTTGCACGAGCTCGCCGGTAATCGTAGAAAGATCGGCAGCACCGATGTTTTTGGGCAGAATATGGAGAATCTGGTGCAGCTCGAGGACCCCGCGAGCAATTGGAAACACCAGGTCACCAAGAACGAAATTCGCGAGGAATCGTTCAGGCGGCACGCGAGGAGCGTCCTGGGCCTCGAGAGTCTGATCGCCGGGCTGGAGAACGGTTTTCAGGATCAGCATTATCCTAGAAACCTTCTGCGCAGGAATCAAAGCTTCGATCACGCCAGGTATCTATCGCTTTCGAACTGATCGACTTTGCAAAGTGCGCACACCTTTTCGCGTACACCTTCACTTTTACCGGTGCCATTAAGCCGTCGTCACGATATGTACAGCAGAAGAGTGCGGAATAGAAAGTGAGACGTGCCAAGTTTCTTATAAATTATTCAAAATGCGCGTTTCGACGTGCATCGTACACAAGACATGACCTACATTCGTGTCAAGCGCAGCCTTTCTTTCATCAATTCTAATATATAGGATGAACGTCAAAATATATTCGTCGACATGATTTTCAATTAATATTTTTAATACTAACACAAATTATTTTTAAAAAATATCTTATAATTCCTAATATATCTTATAAATATAATACGTATTAACGGCTCTATTCTAACAATATGAAAAATTGATAATTTTGAGGAATTTTTTTGAAAACTATCAGAAATTGATTTCTTCTTTATATATGTTTTTATTGATAAACAGTACGTCAGCATTTTTAAATCATGGATATTAAGATTTTTTTTTTTCAATACGAGCCTCTGCACGTAGCGTGTTCGAAAATAGCATAGTTCGATGGCGATGGTGTGACATGTTGCTCCTCGTGTAATTATCTGAAATGAATAAACTCGATCTAGTTTTATTCTGTAGGATATTAATAGGATACTGAATTTGATTACGTTAGATAAAATTAAAAAATCACATAATGGTGTCATTTTAAAATTAGATTTTTATTTTCGCTGAAATTTATTTATTTTGTAAAAATTAGAATAATATTAATTATCAATTTTTTTTAATTTTATTTAGATTCATTATCAAAGAAGTGTCCCCTTTTATGTAAAAAAAAGTATTGAGATATTTGATTCATTAAATTTTAAGATATCCGTCACGTCAACTTTGAAAACAGTCTTTCGAGAAAAACGCGTTTAAAGTTTTCCCATTTCAAGACCTATTTTATATCAGGCTCACTTCAACGTAAAAAGCCATCCTATTCAAAGTGTTATAACTCCGTCAATTTTGCTGAAATTTTCAATAAAATTTGAAAGACATTCAGATTTTTGAAAGAAATGATTCTTTTTTATAAAATCTTACACTTTTTTAGATATTACCGACCCATGCTCGACACGAGGACCTATAATTTAAAGAAGGCTGATCACGCCAAGGAGGATCTTCAACAGAATCTTCATCAGAATCTCTTCCAGAGACGAGACAGTAAGGGACGTTGCGATGGATACGACAGCTCCGACGACGAGAGTTGTGATCTAGAGAACGGTGACTTTGACACTATGAGCTCCTGCAGAAGCAGGAGCAGGAGCTGTTGTTCCGTCACCACAGTCGCCAATGATGATTTCGAATATTTCCAACGTAAGGGAACCAAGGTAATTTTTGTATTTGACTGAATCCCCAGACTTTCTCTGTAAATTTTCAACGATGTTTTTAGCAGTTTAAAAATTAATTAACTATGATATCATTATTTATTCTGCGCGACTTGTCTGTTTTTATATCTTAGTTTCTGAGAGAAAAATAATCAATCGCCAATAGCGATCGAAATATAATCATCAGTTTATGGTTCGTTCTAATGTTAAATGCGAGAGGATACAAAGTGAGCCGGAGGCACTTTCACGATGCGAGAAAATGCATCGACGAGATTGAGAAAAATGCTCATCGCTGACATAGCGTTTCGTCGGCCTTTTCGCGACGATAAAGGCGCGCGTTACTTACGTAATCTCGCAAGAATCGTGAGAACGTCCTGGTTTGCAGGTGGAGCTGCTGCCCTCGAAGCGTGCCAGCGGGGAGGTAAAGGTCAACATGCGATCTTTCACGCCGCGTATCATAGAGAACGGCGCGGAGGATCGCGAGGAATGCAAGAAGCGCGGTGGCAACGCGAGACTGATCGACACAAAACCCAGCATACAGTCCTATCAGCTGAAAGCTAAAAAGATCGGGTTCGGTTACTCGATGAACGACTTGGATAAACTGACCGCCGTCAAGAAGCTGCCGAATCTCTCGATGGACAGCCTGAAGAGTATCCTGAAGAACACGGACGTGAGCTATCTCGACAACGGCGATATATGCAAACACGATATCGGCGGCTCGGCGCCGGACTTCAAGAAGATTTTTGTCACCGAATTCATATGAGAACTATGTACAATACGTTTAGAAAGACTGTATCGTTTGTGATATAGCAGCGACACGTTCGTAAATCATCGAAATTCCTTTTACTGCGAGCGGTAAGGGTTATCATCCTTATCCAGAGCAGAGAGTACTTTCGTTGTGCGTGCGTATGTGCGATTTTAAAAATGTCACAATATAATAGAATTCTAAAGAATTGAATTCAAATATTTAGACTCATATGACAACCTTAATTCATTAATATAATAGAAAAAATAATTCATATATGAATACTAAGGATTTGGTTTATTTTAGAGAGCCAAAAAAAAGATCGAATTTTTTTTTTTTTTTTTTTTTTTTTTTTTACATTTTCTGAAAGAGCGATGTCTGAAGAATATATCTTTCAAGTTTTATTGAAAAATTCGCAAAACGATATTTTAAGAATAGGATAGCGCGCGAGTCTTCAAATGGACTTGCAAAACTTTTAACCTGTCCTTTTTCTCGAAACACAAAACTGAGGAGAATAACTTTTTTTTTTTTTTTTTTTTTTTAAATAAAACGGAACACTTTCGGCGGATACTGAACCTAATTAGAATTTTAAAAATTAATAATTATTATTTTTCTAACATTTAAAAAATGAATGAATTTCAGCAAAATTGAAATATCTAATTTCAAAATGACACTACTTTATTACTTTTTAACTTTCTCTATTGAAAACAGATTTAGTATTCCAAAAATATCTTAGGAAATAAAACTAGACCGAGTTTTTCATTTAAGACAATTACATGAGGGGCCATGTCACCGTGCATGGACAAAAAAAAAAAATCTAAACATCCAAGATTTAAAAATACTGACGTGTTGTTTAAACACCAATCAATGAAAACATATGTAAAACGCCGAAAAAATCGACTTCTAATATTTTCAAAAAGATATTTTTAAAAATTGTTAACTTTTCATTCTGTTAGAGTAGACTGGGCCCTTAATGTAATAGAAGAAAATGATTAATATCAATTATTAATATCCAGCACATACAATATTATCAAGAAAAACTGTCTTTTCCTCGTTCCTGCAATATGAAATTTCAATCTTATACGTAAACATGTTTTTCTAAACGCGTCGCATTTCCTGTCTCGCGACTTCATTCCAAACTGTCATCGATGATTTACGGACGAATGTAAATGTAATTATCGTAGACGCGCGCGCACAGCGTTACGTGCTTATTTTTGTATAAAGGCTGCTGTAAAATACGTAGCGAATTTGTTTCTCGATTATATGAATGTTACTTGTACATATTTTGTATATTTGTATCGTAATATTTAATGTAGCGATTATGTGTATACAATTATATGAGCGTCGCGCAAAAACGACAATCGGATTGTGTATAAATTAATTGCAAATATATTTTACTTTTGGGTTTATGCGTAAGAAAAGGTTCAGCAACTTGCCTCTTCATCTCATTTGACATGGCAGGGCTTAAAAAAAAATTGGCAAAGTATTAAAGAATTTGATATCTCAAGTTTCTGCTCCATCCCCGAAATCTAATATCTTCGTTTGAAGATGTGTGACAAGAAAAATTCAAGCTTATCATAATGATCGGTAACAGAATATAACGCTGAAATTTGAGATAAATATGTATATAATTTGCTCTATTAAATTTATTCAATTTGTTTCTTATTCGTAGACTTTAAAAGATAAGTAGATACTTGTGTATCTACATATCGTTCAATTACGTCTCAATCTCTAATCTTGATTGACGACAATGTAATCGTTTTACGTTTACATAATTAATTAACTTTGGTCTCTCGCGTATCGTTTTCTTTTTTATACACGTAACGAGTGTTACTGGCAAAATCGAGCATAGCCAATGAGCATCGTATCAGCTTATATGAGTAGATTACAGGCATGCCCTCCGTCATCTGTCGCGTGATAGAGACGCCGTAATCGTCGTCGTTGCCATAATTGCCTAATTAAACAATCTATCTTACTCTATCTGCGATTTATTATCCACACATTGACTAGTAATATACGGTTTGGCATTGTTGATCATATCTCTATCTAACGATTGCGTTAGCCAGTGGCGTAGAAACGCGGTCGCGGGTCGCTCGTGTTAACTCAAATTCGCGAATTGTCAGTCGCATAAGTAATCAGGCGCTGGAAATACTTTTTTTCGAAAAGTGGACGCTCGCGAAGATCTTTAGTGTTTTTTAAATTTTGAAAGACTCACGTCTCGAGGGCACTCACGCTATTTTTCGTCTTCGTCATTATGTCTATATACAGAGTATCACTTAAAAACCGCCTACTAAGTATATAGCATTATTCCTTATCAAAAAATGAATCGAAAAGTCCTGAATCATTTTTTTCTATAACATTTAATAAAGAAGTAATTATTGAGTAAAGTCAGGCCAATCAGCGCCGATTTAGCACGTGAATGAGCCGCGCGCCCGGCTAAAAGATCGGCGTTGATTGGCCTGACTTTACTCAATAATAACTCCTTTATTAAGCGTTATAGAAAAAAAATGATTCAGGACTTTTCGACTGATTTTTTGGTAAGGAATAACGCTATATACTTAATGGGCGAATTTTAAGTGACACCCTGTACATACATATATACATATATTCGCTCTCATTATAAAGTGATTCAGTTTCATTTCTACTCAAAAATATATCAGATACAGATCATAATAACTTGCTTGACTTGTTAATACAATTTAGATTTAGACGTTAATTAGAACGCATATAAGTGTTTTACGAAGACTTGGCTGCGTTTCTTCTTCACCCTATATATGTAATGATACTCGTTTTACATGTAAGCATTCGCTTCCCGGAACCAATAAATTCTTCTCACACTAAAAATCTATAAATAGTGCGCTCGCGACATCAAACTATGATACACAGCCACATTTTACCCGTGTTAAACTACGCTTTTACGTCCTACTCTCATACGTGGACTTACGGTTAAAAATTTAATTAAGAGCCCAATCTACTTTAAAGAGTCAAAAAAATCGATTTCTCTTTTTTTATATTTTCTAAAAGTATGAAGAATATGTTTCAAATTTTAATTATAAGACTTTGAATAGGATTTAGCGCGCGGATCTTAAAATGAACCTGCAAAACTGTAAAGTTTTTCTCAAAACACTGTTTTCTCAAAGTTGGTATGATGGATATTTTCAAAACTAATAGCTCGAATAACTTCAACTTTTTTTTAAATAAAAAAGAACACTTTTTTGGGGGATACTGAATCTAATTAGAATTTAAAAAATTAATATTTAATATTTTTCTGTCTCCCTCGAAAAATGAAAAAAATTCAGCAAAATATCTAATATTAAAATGAAATTACCTTGTTATTTTTCAATTTTTTTTCTAATGAAATTAGATTCAGTATTCCAAAAAAATATATCTTACTAATAAAATAAAACTAGATTGAATTTTTTTATTCAAACAATTACTGAATATAATGATAAATACTCGTATATTGAACAAAAAAGAGCTAAATATCCATGTTTTAAAAATACTGACATACTGTTTAAATAATATCGATAAAAATTATGTGCAAAACAGCAAAAAGATCAATTTCTAATATTCTTCAAAAACTTCCAAGAATAATCAATTTTTAATATTGCTAGAGTAGATCTTTTTTGGGCCCTTAATGAATATTAATCATTGAACGACAATTGACTGCATGAATCGCTATCTTCTAATGAGTTTAGCAACTATTAATCCTTTATAGAGATTTATAAAATAATTTCCTATAATCTATTATTACATTTCATTCTATAAAGGATCAATGTAAATATTATTTTCGTACACTCGTAAAAGTATTCAGATGCTCGAACATGAGAAGATTTAAAGAGCGTCGCGTTTTTTTTCGATCTTTGCGACCACGTAAGTTTTACGTCACTGCGATTTCATACTGGCACGTTGGTGTCAATCGACGGGATTGCACGAGAGATCCGATTGATCCGCCGATCAATGATCGGCATAGACGAGATCGCTGCCGCGGAAGATCGCCTCGATCAAGGACTTCCGGTTGAACTCGCCGCCCCGGGATTCCATCGCGGTCACCAGCCGCTGATATCGCTTCCAGGCGGTGACCGATGCCATTTCCTTTTCCGCTCGGTCCTTGATCTTCTCGTACATATCGCCGCCATTATCAACCGCAGCCTCGGAAGTTTGGCACACCGCCTCTGTATCCGGTATCATCTGGAAAGCCCGCGATCGAATGATTCGATTATTGCTTTGTTGGGACTCTCCGTGATCGTGGAAAATTACGGCTCCGTCGGTTTATTATAATACCAAGAAATCTCAGAAAAATTGCTAAATTTTTTAAAATTAATTTTTTTAAATAAATATTAAACAATTAATTTTTGATAATTTATAATCGAAAATAATAAATTTATTGATTATTAGAAACGGTAGACAACGTTGCAGATATCTTACGAAAAGAGAACAAATTGATAAAGGATTATTTTATACGCCGTGCATTCTAATTATACCATATCCCATACAGCACTGAAGCTTGCAACAACATTGCTGCAACATTGTAATATCGCATATTGCAGTTTAATGTTGCAGAAATATTGCAAAGACATTATTTTACAATATAACTTTAGTAATGTTACAGCAACATTCCGAAAATATTACAAAAAAAGTATTCAATAATCGCTAGTTCATTTGTTTACCGCTATGCAGCGCATGAGGTTCTATCTATTTCGCATTTAATTTTTAGTCACGATGATTATATAAAGTTTACAAAGAGCGGCAAGTAAGATTAAAAAAATATAATAACTATTTTTGTTAGTTTAAGTCGTATGATGTAACCCCAATACAGGGGACTGAGACATTGGATTAACAATAAGAATTCTTTTAATAGTTTCCATTCTTATATAAAATCAAAAATTTGATAATAATTTTCTAATATGCAAGATACTTCAGATCTTAATAAATAAATTTTGAGATTATATAAAGACAAGAGAGATGTGAAAAAACTCGTTGTATGCGTAAATTCACCACAATCTTTTTGCATCCGGATATCTGAATATTTCGGATACAAAGAAATTGTGAATTTACGCAATTGCAAATTGAGTTTTTTCTTATTTCTCTTAGATATTTTCTGTCACTGAAGGAAGTCGAATGTGTACTGAAAAATTTACATTTTATAATTTCGTTATTATTATAATACAGGAAAACTATATACACGCTAGATCCTGACTCTTATAGGCCTAATTTCTTATTATTTTTTTCATATGTTAAGGATATTATGTCGATAAATACACATAAAACATTATTGGATATATATTATATTGCTATGTTGCTGCAATATTATATTGCAATATTTCTGTACGCGGACATTTTACTGTTGCTGCAATATCATAACAACGTTGCAGCAACATTTCGCAATGTTTCTGCAATATTGCAATCTTGCAGAAAAATGTTGCTGCAATGTTATTGCAATCTTGCGGTGCTGTATGGGATTGGCTTCCAATCATGCAAAAGAAAATCCTAGAGAGGGTTTATATATCGAGTATGACCGATGTTTGCAGGACGTGTTGTAGACACATGTAACGCTACCCTAAACCTTGTGTCTGAAATCAATACTCGAACGGCATTACACTGTTACTAAGGATGCCCATCCCCATCGCCAGATTTTGCGTCACCCCTGCGTCACTTTAATCAGCGCGATCTAACACGACCCAATCGTCACATCGCAATCGAGTCATTTCTCATTTTATTGCATATATTTATTATATTATATTATATTATTCATTATATCATTAAAAATTAAAGATATATATATATATATATATATATATATATATATATATATCTTTAATTTTTAGTTCAACTACTCACTAACTTACGATCAATTATAATCAATTACAATGGCTAATTACATGGATAGTTGATATAGATGAATAATGTGAATATATTTACGAATAATACTTATGGTTGTGAAATAGATATGATTAATGAATATTAATCAAGTAAAAAAATAATTTATTCATCAATAGATAAAATCCAATAAAATTATTTGTATCCACAATAATCTCGCTCAAGCAACCAGACATTTTACCAATACCGTAAACGTAATTCTACATTTCGACAAGGGAAAAAAAGATTATATTATCCATTATCCTCGAACATCCGTTATCCAATTCCCGTATCCTTAATTAATTAACGAGCGGTAAATTATTCGCTCTTCGCGTTCGCGATCATGTCTCACCTTTGCTCACCTCCGCCTTACGCAGATTTCTCGCGATCCAGCGGTCCAACAAGTCCAAGAAGTCGCTGTATGTTGCCTCGGAGCCCCGCCAAATTCCGGCAATTTCTCCGGCCAGATTTGGCCAGCGAGACGTAGAGACGCAATCCGGGCCAGCGCGTGGTCCAACAGTAACTGAGGAAGCCCGACCAACGCGTCGACCATCAGCTGGATGACTTTTCCCCCCTTTGGCCTTCGGTGCCCAGAACCTACATATGGCGAACCTCCGTTTGGAAGGGGGACGGCGGAGGGGGTGTGTGTGTGTGCCGGGTAACAACCGAAGGATATCCATCTCTTTCATTCTCTCGCCCCCTTTTCGTGCAATCAGACGACTCGCGGGGGTCCGTTTTCGACTTCCGCTTTTATTGGCGAGGAATATCGCGTCAAGATTCCGATATTGAGCGAGACGCTCGTTGGACTACTTCGATCGATGCCGTTTTATGAGCCGTTTTATGCGCATTTACGCAGTATTATTATAGCCGTGTCGTGTACGTTCCTCGTCATACAGTCATGTTTCAGTGAAGAGATATATATAATCAAGCTCAATTGTGTAACCGTTTATTTCAACATAACGTCAGGAACAGTCTCTCTGAATCGTAGATGTATTGCAGAGAAATTAATTCCCATTTCTTTATTATTTATGAATTGCATCAGATCTCAATATAGATAATATAAAACCAAAATTTTATAAAGAAAAAATTTTTTCTTGTATTGTCATATTTTCTCAATTTTAAATTATATTCCAGATAACTAAAAATTAACATATTAAGAATTCAAACAATATCCCTAATTTTTGTTTTTTTACGTACAAAAAATATAGAGGAAAAGATAATCGACATTGCAGAGAATGCGCGTAACGCTATAAATAAAGAACTATAATTGTAATCGAGTGAGATACTTCTATCCTTTATCGAGAGGAATTAATTTTTCCTAATCGGTAGGATACGGGCGATTTCAAAGAATGCCGTGGACAAGGCTTTAATATCCCTGTGTATGCGGGAGGAGGGGGATGCTTTTTATGGACGGAGTTGTGACAATAATACGCGCGGATGGGCAAAGTTCTCGTCTTAAGTGACGCGTATTTAGTTCGAGGCGTCTGGCATTCCGCGACGCCTCCCAGTTCTCGTTGATGACGAAAAACGCCAGGCGACAAGCCTCGTAGGCGATCTATTGTAGCAGCGCCGGGGCAATCGCTCGAGTAAATTGGCTGAATTGGCCCGTTCGTGAACCGACCAATAGCAACTGACAAATGCAGATGCGCGATAGATCCCGCATTGCGTAACTTTTAAGGACGAAGCCCGGGTTGTGTGTCACGTATTTCAAAATTACATTCACGCATGAATTATTTATATCGTTATATTTACATGGAAGAAGTCCGTATAAACAATATGAATATTTGTAAATTATGTAAATTATTATAAATTGAGAATCAAGATGCAAAAGAATAATAATAATATAAAAAAATAGTATTATAATATAATATAATAATCTCTCTCATATATATAATATAATAATAATATTTATATAATAATATATAATGTTTATATTTTTCTTATCAATATGAAATGCAGTTTGTTGAATTCTTTGTTGATTCTTCGTGGCGTTATAAAATATGAAAATTTTGTCATTATGTTTAAATCGTGTACAACATAAACGAAAGAGAGAGAGAGAGAGAGAGAGAGAGAGAGAGAGAAAGAGAAACATCTTCGATAAGTCATATTTCATATATTACTCATTGTTGACATATATGATAAAGATAATTTTATATTTTTATTATTAAGAGGATATTAATTATAATTAATAAAATTTCAAAAATAATAATTAATGAAAAATTAATAATTTTTCAAATATTTTCAAGTCGTATTCTTCAAATTTTTTCGAAAACTTTAACATTTTAACATAAAAATTTACATTGCAAAATATTTACATATATCAATACCTATTTGCAAAAATAATTAATGTATATATTGTATTAATATAACGTCACAAAATATTAATTATTATTTTATTTTATATATATATATATATATATATTGTATATATCTCAGCTAACATCGCAATTCAATAAAGTGCATACGATAAAATTTATCAATAGCAACTCGAAAGTACGGTTGAGTGGTCGTGCAAAACATTGTCTCAGTAACTGAAGCAGCGGAAAAAAATTTGTATATTTTTCAAACGGCGATGATAATATGAAAAATTAATAATTAATCTTTTTCAATTATCTTCAAGTGACATTCTTCAAATCTTTTTGAAAATCTTAGGCTTTCTTAATACAAGAACTTATAACTGCGAAATATTTACATATATCAATATCTATTGGCAAGAATAATAATAAAATTTTGCGATGTATATTTATATTTGTATATGTATATATAGATATATATAAAATATTTAAATTGTTGATTTTATTTTCCGTTATTTAAAATTTTTAAACAATTAAAAAATTTTAAATAACGGAAAACAAAATTAATTGCACGTAATTTAGCTAACGTCGCAATTTAATAGCATGCATGCGGTAGAATTTATTAATAGCAACTCTAAGAGTTCAGTCGGACCAGTGCAAAAAATTGTCTCAGTAACTGAAGCAGCGGAAAAAGGTTTGTGCGCCACCGCACAGCTGGTTGCAGCATGCCGAGGATTAAGAAGATGGAAGATATTAAAAAAAGAAGTTTCGTCTTGCGTATAATAAACGACCGTTGTCTTGCGCATCCATCTGCTAACGAAGAGGAGAGAAAGACAGAGAGATACCGAGGTTGGTGCAGTTGATAAGAAAATATCAGAAATTTTTTAAATAAATGTTCGGAAAAGGATTTGTGCGAAATGTTGACAATGATTAACCGTTTGAGTGCTGAAGAATTTTCTTACATATATGCTAAAAGTGCGGAATGAAATGCGGAATAACAACTGCACTTGATATGAATACAACTGGTCTCAATAGATGCGAGAATTATACTAACCAACAGCAGCCCTACCGCATTCTCGGTACAAAACAAGAGAAGCGCTATCGCGCTCCTCCGCATTTTTGGCAAACGACAAGTGAAGCGCGACAGCGCTTCGCCGCACTCAAACGGTTAAAAGCTCGATGATCGTGAAAATTCAATCTACGTGAAGAGGCAACGTCTTCTTTTCGTAAAGGGACGTCGCAAAAAGATAGAAGAAAGATAGAATTAAATATAAGAACCCGATTCTCCTTTTGTCCGATTAAAATCTAACGTCGAATTGATATCTCGGCGTGGAAAATTGATCCTTGGAAATCCCGACAGATGCGGGGATCTAATGGCCAATCGGCGCGCATTGTCTCGCCGAGGGCGCGTGCACCCGTAAACGACATTACTTTTACAGCTGCCGGAAGTATACATCTGCTACGGCGGAATCTATTAACCGTGCGGAGGAGGTCAAGTCGATTCGCTTCATAATTTTACACAATCGTGGAGAAGAAGGGAATCGTGCTAATGAGCCGCGTTTCTCTCTTGTCGAGACAAATAGTCGGGACGATTGATTAAAATTGGAAAAGAGCATAGGGATCCCTTGCACGTGGCGAAAGTCCGCCTTTATTTTCGAAAAGTGGCGGCAGCTGTCCGGAAGAAACGATCGCGGCTCGTGCTGAACACCTTTCGTCTCGAAATCCAGTCGTCTCGTGATCCTCGTGAATCTCGAAAGAATTCCGATAAAGATTCGCCGTTCATTAGTCACGCATTTCTAGAAAAACTGCTGCCTTCGTCGAGCATCAATTAAAAACTTAAAACACACAAATCACATATTGTAATTATTAATATTAAAATTATTAAAATTATTTTAAAATATTGTAATAATAAATTTTAAAAAATTGATGTTTTGTCTTCAGACTATTAATTGAGCGAAAGGATGTCGGTTCATTATCACAAGTACACAGATTTCAATTGGATTCTCTATAATTTTATACGAACGCAAGATAACATTACGCTGACAATCGATTAATATTCAATGTAGATTATCGGCGCGCTCAAGGTGTGTAAATTATCGTATTATGTGTTTTCGAATTTACTTTTCAGACTTATTCGTCTCGCATGCGCATTTGTAAAGATGCTGAAAAGGGAGAGGACGGCGCATCTGCCTGTCTTGGAATTATCCCCATCATTTATGGCTGAAATATGCAATCTCGTCGCCATCGTTATTAAAACAGTAATCAAATTTCATGGACGGAAAAATCGCAACAATACATATGCGTGCGGCACGCGTGTGGCACGCAACTTTGTGCCCCCTTCGTTTTATCTACCGCATTTGCATGCATAATTCGATTTGTCGCTATAAACGAAACTCGCAGATATGTGTTTTTCATCAAGAAGATACCTCGTCGGATAATAAAAAATAATTCTTCCGCGTGTTTTCGCTTCCATGCGAATTATCCTCGCTTTATCAAACTCACGTGTTGTCGCTATGACAAAACTGTACGACCAAAAGGACAAAGAGAAAGGAAAAACGATTATTATTATTCTGAAAAAAAGACAATATTATCCTTACCTCGGGATATATGTAGTGCAGACAAATGCGATACAAGTTTACATTAAGAGTCGTCAAGATAATTAAATTAATATTTAAATACAACAGTGTCTACTCGAATCTTGTAAAAATATTTCCTGAAAATCCCCTGATCTTCCAGGTATTTTTGTTCAAGGTTTCAGGTAAAGAGAATCTTTTAATGATATTTTGGTGCAATTTTCTAAAATAAATTTTCAAAATTATCGAAAAGAGAATTTTACAAAGAATTCTCTGAATCCCAATAAAATTCCATGAGAATTCTCTGACTTTTCAGATATAAAAAATATCCCTAAGAGAATTCCATGTTCCTTCTAGGGTTCATCTATTATGAAAAAAAAAAAATTGTTCAACGTGTACGGAGTTTCATGATCGATCAAATTGGTATATCGCTCTTTTAGTCTCGTGAAGAATTTACCTCTCACATTTATCGTCTCCTAGAATATATATCGACACGTCAATATTCTTACGATTAATGTGATCTGCAAAATGCGATGTCGACCCAGCCGCCGTCCAGGCTCAATGTCCTCTCTCAACCCCTTTTTTCGTACTCTCACCCCCGCAGCTGACGAGCTGACGCGGGACACCACCTGACGGTTACCACCCGGGACAGCTGTTCTCTCCCCTTCGCGGGGCCCGCGTACACCATCCTCCCTCCTCCATCGTCCCGCGCGCTGGCCCATGCGCATCCAAAAAACCGAGACGATTTCATGTGGTGAGAGAAAGGTCAAAAAAACCGCAGGCTTCGTCCTGCCGAACGGCAGGATGTTCCGTGGTGGAGACGAAAGGGAAGTCGCAATCGCCGACCATACACGATGATCGACCATCGCGTAATTTTACCGTCAGTATTTTTCCGCAACTTTATATGTAATACAATATTATTCATTACGGTTGCAATAAAAGACAAGCGTTTGTAAAGATTTTTAAAGAACAGAATAATATTTTTTATTATATCTAGCTAATTAAATTATTCAACGATAGAGAGGATGTTTGTCTATCTAGCCTTGGAGCAACCCCCGTTGTCGATCCGCTCGAGTAACCTAACCAAGTCTTTCTCCCTCGATCCTGGCAATGATTACGGACGGCCAGGGGATCGGCGTACGCGTGTTTCGAGAATCGCGAGACGGTAAGAAAGAAAGCACATAGATTCACTTGGTAACAGCAGTCGGCGGATTGCTTTGCCCCCCCCCCCCTCCCCCCTCCCTCCCCCCGGCTTATTTTTCGCTGGACGCGAACGTCGAAGACAACAAAAGTACCCCGACGGAGCAGATGCATGGCATGTGCTACGAACCGACACCAGATGCCCCATTGGCGTAGAGAGATCCCTCCGGACGACCCCGATAAAAGGTGTAGGGACGGCGCGCGATTCCTTTCAAGTTAGTCGCGTGCCATATCCCACGAGTTCCCTCGTTTATACGTACGGCCCCCCTCTCCGGGTTCCAACGCATCGCGGGCCGTTGCTACGGGGATGTTGAACGGACGCCCAATTTCTTATCATGTAATCTCGTCGTTGAATTTCTCTTGCTCTATTACATATATAGTACAGTTTAATGTTCTCAAATATTATATAAAACATGTGTGATATATCGTTACATTCGCGACAAATTGAGAACAAAAATTCTTCCGCAACTTCTTTCTCCCCAACACTGAGAAAAATAGAGTCAAATGTATATATATATATACATTTGACTCTATTATATGTTTATCAGCTCAATTGACTGCGTTATTTAAAACTTTCCATTTTATTATAAAAGTGTTACATTCATATTTCATCACGTGAACGCGAAATGTGCATATATACGTCCCCGATGTAACAACATTTTCAAATATTTGAGAGAAGAGCTTTTAGATTTCACGATTTGTGCCCTTAATTATAATCGAAATTGAATTAAAATAATAAAATAAAAATTAAATTTATTGAAAATATTTAAAAATATGAATTCGGAACGAATATATTTCGGACATATTTAAGGACTGGGAAGACGAGACGACGGGCTTAATTAACTTAGCGGTCGTTTATTTACTGGTCAGTGTTATCTACAGTGATTTATTGTAAAAGTAACAATAGTCGTGTATAAGTTAAAACGATATCATACATATTTACAGATTACTTCTCGATACGATCAATCGCGTGAGAGGAACGTCGATTATTTCCCGTAAAAAGGAAAGAAAGAAAAATTGCTACAAGAAAAAGAACTCTTAAAAAATTCTCCGCCATTTGCTTCATGGTCATATAAATCTCGAGCCTTTCCGTGCGATTAATTGCGATATAAAAATTCTACGACAAGTGACACACGATCGAGGTCGGATCGTCGATCTTGAGTCACTCGCAAGATCAGTTTTACTTATCTCGTTTCATTTATCCTAGCTTTTTCACTTCTCTTCTTTTTTTTTTTTTAATGCCAGATCGATCATAGCGTTAACGTCGAATCGTTTCCCTTCTATTTTAGTATGGGCCGGTTATCGAAGAATCATGTCAAGGAGAAACATTATCGAGGATGGCTCAGTTTAAAATTTCGCTCCTAGTTCGAGATGTAAATAGAAAAATACAAAATCTTTTTTCATAATGAACGGTTTTTTTAATGAAAAAAAACCACAAGACTTTTTTACAAAATTTTGTATTCTTCTCATATATTTTATATCTTTATATCTTTTGATTATTACAAATTGATTTTTCATTATTTTTAACTCTTTAGATGCGATAGTTTTGAACTAAACATTATTATTTTAAATGTAGCTCGTATTCCAATTGGCTATATAGTTATGTAATTACTATTTTTAATTATGTAAAAATTTTTTTTATGCATGTAATTGAAAATTATCCAAATCATGTCACTTTGATATAATTTGCCACAAAAGTCTCATTAATCCATTAAAATTACTATCAAAAAAAAAAAAAAAAAAAAAATAAATAAATAAATAAATTAGAAATATAAGAATTTAAATTTTTTTTATTATGATAACAAAACAATATAAAGAAAAATAATATTATATTGGATTGAAAGGAAATTTCGTGCCGTTTCTTCGGTCTTCATCTATATTAGTAAAAAACGGAACTTCCCGTTCAACCCAATATTTTAAAAAATAATGAAGAAAAACAAAATTTGTTTCTTTTCAATGGAAAAAAAAACCACATTTTTCTCAACTGTTTTTTTTTTCTATTACAAAAAAAAACCAGTTTTTTTACATCTCTACTTCTAGTAATGATTTACTAATCTACGACTGAATAAGTTCCTATTTAATCTCTGAGGTCTCGTCGTCTCTCGCCTCTAGTTTGGATTACGTACAACATTTTTGGGGGATTAAAATATTTCTCTCTTTCCTATTATCGACATTGTAACCAATATTTTCATATACGATCCATCTAAAAATTATTTTGCGCGTAATTGCTGACAAAATGCAGCAATTTATAAAAAAAAAATCTCGTTTCCCAGAATTATTAAAAAAAAATTATTCCCATAAATATAATTTATAAGATTGTAGTTTCTATTATTTTTATAAATGTTATTTTTTTATAAAAATTGTTTCGAATAATCGAGAATATATTTTACAACATTCGGAAATCATTGACGCTTATCTCATATCTCTCATATCGAGTTTAAATATTTTTCTCTGCTTTCTGTTATCCTGCTCATCGTATTTCAACTCTTTCGATCTCGCTCTTTTTACTTACAATAGACTAACCTAGAAAAATTTGTTCTAAGAATAGTCCTAGTTCTGATTCACCGGACGCTTTTCTACAGTTCACAATAATTCTAATTGCTATAGAAATTTTTTCTCTTAATGACGCCCGAAATTATTTTGACGTTCTCGGAGAGCAATTAACTGCTTGTTTGAAAAAGGAAGAGATATCTTAATTTTTGATTAAGATATTCATTGTCGAACTTTGTTCTTAATGAAAAACGAACACGTTCATATCGATCCAGCGTATGAATGCGTTCACTCAAAACTATAAAAGTAAGATCAATATTTGGTTACATTGACATTAAATCGAGAGCTTCGTTCAATATGTATGTTTAATAATCAATGCAATGTTTCGACGAAAGTAATAAATATATCGAGCGATATCTATTTGATTATGCCTCAGTAGGATAAGAAAATAATAAAATCGATAAGGAAAACAAAGAGAAAAAAATAATAATAATAATATCGTATTATTTAATTATAACGTTATAAATAAAAAACCGTGACTCGAAAAAAAAAATTACAATTCTTCTTCTTCGAAGAAGAAGAAAGTAAGGAAGCAAAGAGCCTTGCGCAAACGATCTCACAACACACCGTCTTTGTGCTCTCGCTCTTTATTTAAATAACAAGATTAATTTCTCCCAGATTTCTCGCTCTCGAAAGTTTCTCCAAAGAGACGCGCTGCAGGAGAAATAACTTTAATCGCTCACCGCCTTAATCCTGGAATCTCCATCAATCCAGAACCAGATTCATGTCTTGCGACTTGGTCTCCGTATATTCAGTATAATGAGCGAACGCCCTCTCCCTCTGCAGATCCAGGTGATTCTTCATGGCAACGACCGTGGGATGATGAGGCGGTAGCCCCTCGTCCTCGACGAGATATCGTAAAGCCTCGGTGGCGCAAGCGTCCCATCCGGTTGCCCAGGAGCCAGGATCCTGCTCCTGTTGGCTGCCAAAAGACCTCACCGCCTGTGTAGCTCCCGGATTATCTGTCCATCGGCAACGATCGAGGCTGGTAAAATCGAAAGATCGACTGTGTAGCCCCTGACGATCATGACGAAAATTTCCAAAGTTTCTGAACTTTGTAAAGTTTGCGTTCTGCTCGTCGAGATTGTCGAAAAAATGATCGCGATCGAAATCGATGTCGCTCTGATGAACAGACGTTTTCGGATGGTCCGCTTGATGATCCTGAAGGCAACCACGGCCGAGATAACTCGTGTTCTGCAGTATCATTTCCACGCTATGAGTCGAGTCTGGATGCGCAGCTCTATTGCTAGAGGTTGAAGACTGTTTCTGAGAGTACTTGAGTTCCTGGGCAAGCGAGGCAGCGAGCTGATGAAGTAACTTGGTATTCTCCGTCTGCTCGTCATCGTCCTCGAGCTCGTCAATGTCCACCTCGACGCCTTCATCTTCCGATGACGACAGAAGATCCTCGTCGTCGTCTTCATCCATGCCTAACAATGTCAGTAACCTTTCGGCGGCATCTACGCAAATTGCAAATGGTCTAGTTATTTGTTAATGCGAAGAAATTGGCACGAAGATCAAAACAAAGATGAAAACTTTTTCGATAAAGAGAAAAAGGCCAACTCTGAATAGATAAGATATCCAAAGCAAGAAAACTGACAAAATAAATTCCAAGACAATTTGCAAATCTCTAAAATCATGCAAAATATTAAGAGATTAAAGTATAACATATTGGTCGGAAGACAAAAAAATTAAAAGGGAATATTAAACCTAATTTTACTAGAAAAAATTAAAAAATAACAAGGTAGTGTCATTTTTAAATTAAATATTTCAATTTTGCTGAATTTCATTTATTTCTTGACAATCAAAAAAATAATAATTATTAATTTTTCAAATTCCATTTAGGTTTATTATATCCAAAAATGTATTGGCAAAAGCAGTCCCATTTCAAAACCACCGCGCCATTCTATTCAAAATCTATAACACCGTCAATTTTACAATAAAAATTGAAAGATATTCTTCACACATCATCCTTTAAGAAAATGTAAAAAAATCGATTTTTTGGCTTTCTAAAGTAGACTGGATCCTTAAGAACGTTATTTTTAGAAGAGACGGGAAAAAGTCTGTTTCTGGAAATGAGATGGAAGAATTCACCCCGCGTGAACCACGTCGAGTCACCGGATTCCACGTCGGATGCTGGTGTCGAGATACAAGATTCTCTCTCGAAAGAGATCAAGATATTGCAGATTCATCGCGTTTGATGTTGAATCGACGACAATGATTGAAGAAGAAGCGACGTCATTATAACAACCGGACCGCGGGCGATTCGATGAGCGAGTCCATCGCGAGGTCGACGGCCCGGTTCTGCCCGGTCCTGTGGGAATCCTGCCCCTTAAACGTCCCACGGGAACTACCTGTCGTCCGAAACCCACACCCCGCGTAATATCCGCCGCCCTGCGAATCGTCCGAATTTCGCACGAGTCTCTCCTCTTTCTCATCTCCCTCGTTTGTGCGCGGTATGTATGTGCGCCTTCATGTGTGTATGGGCATATGTGTGTTGTGTGTTATAAATGCGATATGGCACATTGACATTATATGTGTGTGTGTGCGCTAACACGCCGTTCACACACCATCCCGAGAACGGAAAGGTCGTCCGTCGAGGGTAAGTTGAAGATACCTGTTCCTGGGAACGGGAGCGATTTCGATCGGAAGGTGGCGATCGATTAAATTGTACGTTCGGGCACGGATAATGAAAAAAAAAACATAATATATCAGAGAGGCAATTAAGTTATAATTGCGAAGATTATTTAATCAAAGATAAGGGGAAGGAATAGTGCAAAACAATAAGGTATATATATATATATTTTAGGAAGTGTTAAAAAAATCTTGAAATATTTAACGCAATATGATTGTTTTAATAAATATTAATATAAATACCGAATTAAAATTTGAGACCATAAAAAGAAAGATATAGAAAAATTTTAATTAAAGAAATATTAATTTCCGTCTTTAATGCTCATAAATTTAATATGTAAAATTCGATTATTTTATTTTTAACAGTTTTGAATTAACGTTCTGATTAATAAGACGATTAAAATCGGAAGAATGTACGTAGCGCTTATACATATATGTATATCTCTAGATTATTTCCATATTTTTTTCTCGACATTGCGAATGTATTCTATCAATGTTTTTCGAACAGTTAAGCGTCGTACTTGTTCCCATACAGCACTGAAGCTTGCAAGAACATTGCTGCAACATTGTAATATTGCATATTGCAGTTTAATGTTGCAGAAATATTGCAAAGACATTATTTTACAATATAACTTTAGCAATGTTACAGCAACATTCCGAAAATATTACAAAAAAAGTATTCAATAATCGCTAGTTCATTCGTTTACCGCTATGCGGCGCATGTTGCGCTATCTATTCCGCATTTAATTTTTAATCATAATGATTATATAAAGTTTACAAAGAGCGACTAGTAAGATTAAAAAGATATAATAACTATTGTATTTTTGTTAATTTAAGTCGTATGATATGACCCTAATACAGGGGCTCAGACATTGGACTAAGAATTCTTTTAATAGTTTCCATTCTTATATAAAATCAAAAATTTGATAATAAATTTCTAATATGCAAGATACTTCAGATTTTAATAAATTAATTTTGAGATTATATAAAGACAAGAGAGATGTGAAAAAACTCGTTGTATGCGTAAATTCACCACAATCTTTTTGCATCCGGATATCTGAATATTTCGGATACAAAGAAATTGTGAATTTACGCAATTGCAAATTGAGTTTTTTCTTATTTCTCTTAGATATTCTCTGTCACTGAAGGAAGTCGAATGTGTACTGAAAAATTTGCATTTTATAATTTCGTTATTATTATAATACAGAAAAACTATATACACGCTAGATCGCTAGAACGCCTGACTCTTATAGACCTAATTTCTTATTATTTTTTTCATATGTTAAGGATATTATGTCGATAAATATACATAAAGCATTATTGCATATATATTATGTTGCTATGTTGCTACAATATTATATTGCAATATTTCTGTAGGCGGACATTTTACTGTTGCTGCAATATCATAACAACGTTGCAGCAACATTTCGCAATGTTTCTGCAATATTGCAATCTTGCAGAAAAATATTGCTGCAATGTTATTGCAATCTTGCGGTGCTGTATGGGTTCTCTCTTCTTTCTTGATGATAATAGAAAAGTCTGGACCAGTTGCGAGAGCGAGTTCATTGATTTTTCTTTTCTTTTTTCAGTCATCCTTCTCTCTCTCTCTCTCTCTCTCTCCCTCCCTCCCTCCTTCCCTCCCTCCTTCCCTCCCTCCCTCCTCAAAAGACGTCAATGCGACTCTCTTTGCCGGACGTTCCCACAGGGATACCCGTATTTAAATGCCCTGTTCTCGTATAGTCTACGAGACATGTAGCGAGGTTGGACTGGATTGGGTTAGGTTAGGTTAGGCGACGATTTAAAGGGACTGAAAGGCGTCTAACGAGCGAACCGTTTGTTTCTAGTCAAAAAAATTATATATAGACGATAGGGTATAGTAAACTATGATATCATGCTACGGATATTATCACGAATTATTCCAACAACTTATTGAATATGTATTGTAAATATATATAAAAAATGTGTATATTCTATTCAATGATTTACATAAAATATATAAGACATATATATTTTGCTTACATGAGATAATAATTATTTTTAACATGTAATATTATTTTTCAAATACTCAATGTGTGTTCTCCATACAGGCGAATCGTGACTTACGGTTGGAAATAAAAGAAATAAATGACTTTTTTTTCATAAAATACGATTTTTTCTTAAAAAATTAACAATCTTGTTTATATCAAAAAATTTTTTCATATATATATTTTTTAACATTTTTATTATCATTAAAGAGTGCCGGTGTCTCTTACACACAATTGATTTTCCTCCATCAATTCACAAATATAAACATCTTATAAATTAAAAACTAATCTTTTTTTATCCTTTTATTTTAGGTTTTCGAAAATAATTTAATGGGTTAATGAATGCATAATAAACATTTTTAATATACGGAAAAACATTTTTATTGTGCATTGAAAATTATTTGAATCATATCGTATTTTTTGCTATATAATTTGCCGCAAAAGTCTCCATTAACTCGTTGAAATTACTTTCAAAAAAAGATAAGTTAAAAACACAAGAGCTTTAATTTTTTTTTATTATATTAATCAAAAATATACAAAAAAATAATGATATATTTACAAAAATTACGAAAAAATTAAATTTGTTTTTTTAATTAAAAAACACGTTTTTTTTCTTATTAGAAAAAAAAACGATTTTTTTACATCTTCACTCATAGTCATAAAAACTTATTGTTCTCGTTCGGAAATAATGACGTAATATATCGCCGTTAAAACTATGTGCGGATCGACTGTTATCGTGACCAATCAATTGGCATCTCATCGTGACGATCGTAAATTTATTTACGAGTGACATTACGATTATATTGTTCAACGATATCGCCTGAAATTGCTCCGTCGAGAGAGGGTCATAATTCTCGTCGGTGAATAGAAATTCCTGTAGCTGCGCGTATACAGAAAGCCGACATTAGCATAGAGAATTCATATATTTCAGAAGAAGATCGACGAGAGACGCAAAGTTATTCCACCGAGCAGTAGCTGATTTATATTCCGTGATTAATGACATCGACCTAATAAATTTTAATGGCTCACTCGTTTCACAAGTAAATACGCATACAAAGTTGCGCGATTGTACATCGGCTATCACCGAGCGATATCTACGTCATTTGCGCCTTATTAAAAGTTTTTAATCGAAGCGATTCGCAAAAGATTGCATTCCCGTCGCGTTTTCTCGCGAATCATTTTATCGCTGCGAGAATCTCCCAACTCGACGAGTTAATTGGATTGGCTCTCATACAAATAGAAGTAAGTTTCTTTACATCAAAATGTAAGAAGTAAAATTTTAAGGCTTCCCCGTCTGAAGAAAAAGATATTTTTGTATAGAATTTATGTTCTAATGATCTATAAAAATTATTATACGTTAAAATGTGCAATAAACAATTTTAAGTGAAAACAAATTCAATTAATATATTTTGATGCTATTAAACGACTAATTCAACAATTTTTTTCACAAAATGGCGACAACTCTCTAACGTTTCATTAACAAAGAGAAATTAATGCGGCTATTCTCACGCTCGAAAAAACCGCTGAGAGAAAACGGCAGGATCCGACCAACGTTATTGTAAGAAACACCGGGGACTTTTTTTTTTTTTTTTTAATGTATATATATAACGGGGCGCGAGCAAAGATTTTCTAGGGCACGAGAATCTCGCTGGGGCAGGTATATTCTCTCTTACGACGTCGTAAAATATTTCTACTTTGTGTTCGAGACTAAAGAAAGATGGAAAATTTCCCGTATTCATGGGTGATATCAATTTGTTCCATATTACAGTGGAATTTCGCAAAGAGGACAGTGACGCATAGCAAAGATATACATATGCTTTATTACATAACAATAATTTAATTAGGAACGAGAAGGGAAGAGCTGACGCAATGCGTAAACGTAATTATCTCTTTCATTTATTAAAACCCATATTATACACGTTATTTTCATTCCGGCACAAATCACACAAGCGAAAAAATAAGAAAAGAATGCAAGCATGTTTCTGAAATTCTAAATTCTTTAAAATAATTAAAAAATAATTTTGAAAAAATTAAAATAAAACAGTTCGTGTATTTTGAATTACGATCGATGACTTGCTCGTTTCATATTTTCAATTTTAATTTACGATAATTTTTTTCGATGATTTAATTTATATTACGTTTCTTTCTCTACTGAGAATCTCAAATTTGAGGATCGGGACATCTGGATTTAATATGTAAAATATTACAATATAATATAATTAATAAACGCACACGCACTGTCAATTGCAGTAGCTCATTAAATGGCTTTCTATCGAGGGGTAAGTCACTGGTGGTTATAGTGTACAAAAATTACCCTTGATACGGATTACCTTTAAATTACCTCAGATTACTTAAGATTATCTCAGATTACCTCAGATTATCTAAGGCTACCTTAAGGGACTACATACACCTAGCGGTAGGAAAAATAGGAGGAAATTTGACAATTTTTTTTTTATAAAAGAAATTTTTTTATTAAAAAATCTCTAGCTACATCTTAAAGTAGATCCTTAATGTATACTTGGTAAAATTTTCATTAATAAATATTGAAAAATGTACCCTGGAGACGTCATCTCCTGGAAGCTGTTTGACGATGCGGTAACCATTGTAGCTCCTCCAATTTTTATCTGAAATCAAAAATCAAAAAATCTTCTCAAAGTATATAAAAAAAGAGAGTTTCGTCGTAGTCGATTTTTTAAATTGTAATTTTTCGAAAAATGGCGGCCATTTGAATGCAAAGATATAATTTTTAATCTGATACCTTCGCATTCAAATGGCCGCCATTTTTTGAAAAATTAAAATTTAAAAAAATCGGCTACAATAACTTCCTTATTTTATATACTTTAAGAAATTTTTTTGGCTTTTGATTTCAGGTAAAGATTAGAAGAGCTACAATGGTTACCGCTTCGTCGAACAGCTTTCAGGAGATGACGTTTCCACGGCACATTTTTCAATATTTATTAATGAAAATTTTACCAAATATACATTAAAGGACCTACTTTAAGATGTAGTTACAGATTTTTTAATTAAAAAATTTTTTTATGAAAAAAAAAATTGTCGAATTTTCCCCTATTTTTTCTACCGCTAGTACGTTCTTGTACGCAGCTCCTTAAGAGCCAACTTCACATAGGTCCTTAAGAATACCTAAAATTACCTACAGATTATTTGATATTACCTTTAGATTACTTAAATTTCCTATTAGATTACCCAAGATTATTTGAGAATGCTAAAGATTATTTAGAATTATCAAAAATTATCTTGGATTACCCAAAATTTCCTTTGGATTGCCGCTGAATTACCTAGCCCTTGTACAAAAATTACCTCAGTGACCAACCCTTCGCTTTCTATGCTTCAAGTTTTTGGATTTTTTATTTGGAACTTGCGCAAAAAAGCTTTTAATTTAATAATTTTGGACTTTAATAGCTTTACAATTACAAGCAATTGTTGTTGAAAATAAGATGTATCAAATTATCGAGAAACGGATACGTATTTGAATGATTCGTATTTAAAATGAATTACCTCGTATTGTAGGGGAATTATCCGTAATGTCGGTAGCCAGATCAACGAAATCTTCCAATCCTCCGCCATCTCCTCCGCAATCCATCATCGTGTCCTGCGCAAAATAATATAGACAAAAAGAGAAATCTACTCCGTATAAAGTGTGTTATAAAAGTCGAGTTGAAAAATCGATAAAATAAATAGATAAAATCTATATACATTTATCATCACTTCCATTTGATTGCAATCGTATTGTCTGAAGCGAAACTGTCGGTGGAAAAAGAAATTATCCATTAATTGTTTCCAGAGAGTCACGGATCACGAAAATGTGCCTATTCGCGGTTTCAATCAATTTCTATATGTCAGAATTAAATTGCGAGCATGTGTGGAATACAATTGAAATATTCGAACAAAATTTTATATCGCGGTAAAATATTATTTTAATCGTAAAGTAAAATATTAGGTGTACAACTTTGCTTCCGCCGTTTTCCTATAGATGGCTTTAGCGGTAAGTAGTGGTCGAAATAAATAGATCATAGACGTCATGCGATAAACTTGGGCATCTGTCAACATAACCCCATAGAAACATTAGTCGATTTGTGTCCGCATCATAAAGTTATTCTCGATTGAAAATGTCAGTTTACGAGCCAAATTCTCGTCATTGGGAGGTTTTAATTTTCTGCTTCAATATGAAGAAATCTGCGGCTGAGGCTCATCGAATGCTCTCAAGTACTTATGGTAAAGCCGCTATTAGTGAAAGAACGTGTCGTGAGTGATTTCAACGCTTCAAGAACGGTGATTTTCACGTCAAAGACCGGCATAGCGGTGGAAGAGAGAAGGTTTTCGAAGATGCAGAATTGGAGGCATTACTTAATGAAGACTCGAGTCAAAGTCAAAAAGAATTGGCACGATCATTGGGAGTGGACAATACTTTGAATCATAAATGTATAACCAGTTTTTTACAATAAAGCCTTAAATTTCGGAAAAAAAACGGCGGAAGCAAAGTTGTACACCTAATATTATATTATATAAATTGTAAATATTATATTAATTGTAAAATAAATAATCACAATAAAAAATATGACGTGATGAAAAGCATGATAATTAAAAAGCAGTTAGAATTTTGCTAAGAAGATGTTTCCAAGATTCAACGTAATCGTCAATTTCGAGACTTGCAACGCGCCATGTCGTAAATTATTGCAAATCAGTAACTACAGTATTATTAATGCCGTCATTTATATAACTTTCGCGTAATATTGCACGCATTAACGATGCTCGGAGTTGCCTCCAAACCGTCAATTTGCCGCGAAACTTGATAATTCGCAAGGAGACGCTATTGGCCCGTTCGATCGAGAAAGGCTTTCCCCGAAATAATTATTGTTCGCGATCGCACATAGGAATTGCGACGATTTCTCTCATCATCGATGATCGCGAGTCATCCTTTGATCTTAAATCTACCAACTGCACGTTAAATATCAAAATAAATCAGAATAAAAATAAAGATCTTTGCTTATCTCTTATTTTATTACAAAATAGATTTATATTAATGTTCATTTTTACTATCTGTTATAAAACATTTATTTATCATATATTTATCCCTTCATGAATAAGCAGCAGTTACGTAAGACACGTATAATCTTTGTTACATCAAGCTTTCAACTATTAACAGGATTCCTCAACGTGTTCATGCAACTCTACACATGGCACGTTTCCAGC
Organism: Polyergus mexicanus; assembly: GCF_030449975.1. Classification (NCBI taxonomy): domain Eukaryota; kingdom Metazoa; phylum Arthropoda; class Insecta; order Hymenoptera; family Formicidae; genus Polyergus; species Polyergus mexicanus. Next base: position 3,204,099 of record NW_027223342.1, read on the forward strand.
AATAACCATAAACGGATTAACGGTAAAAAAATCGCCAGCACTTTCACTTGGGCTTTACGCGGCATGTAAGCATAATAGAAATTTTCTTATAGCGGCAATATATTCGGCTTTCTTCTAACGATTTGGCTACTGACCGGCCGAGAGACAGGGGTTTACGATCGACCTTGGCTCTTTATAAGATATCCGAAATTTTTTGTCTCCCGAGTGGAAAAAAATACGCAAGCAGGTAAACTGTAATTGCTTATCCAGTGACCCAGTGGCCGAGGCAATAAACGGAACCGCGAACACACAAGGCGAAGACAAATAATTGTATTGTATCGTAGAAATGTAGAGGGAGCGTGTCCGTTTGTATCGCAGGAAACATACGAGAATCGATTCCTGTACAATGCTTAAGCTCAAGGCACCAAGGTTACGCAAGAACCGTCACCTCTGGAAGAAAAGGAAGAAAATTGAAAAGGGTTTTTCTGACGGGAAGAAATTAACTCTTGCCCCGACGAATTCCCTCAGGGACGGGTGAAAGCGAGAACGCAATTGTGAAAGTTTGTGGAATGGAAATTAAAACGATCGCGCCGCCGATCGTGACGGAAACTTAAAAACGGAAACTGCATCGGGAATAAAAGAAGAAGGGACGGAAAAATAGGAACACAATCGAAGTAACTTCTGTGCGATCATCGCGATTCTAAACCGCGATACTAATCGATAAAATATAAAGTATGGTTAAAGTACGATATATGATCGCGATTAAATATTCATCGCGTAATTAATATTCTCGGCCTATATACATACGATCGACGACGATAGCGATGTTGCGCGTCTCCGCGATAATAGGATGAAATTATAGCTTCGGCTCGCAACAATGTACATATTTAACGCACACACCGGTTCGTATAAATTAATATGCGTTACCAGAGATGAGATTCCACGCCCAAGTCATTCTAACGTCGATTAAGATCGAAAAGAGTATACTAAAAATATCAAACAAGGCTTCGACCGACTTCATCTCATTCGTTGCGTGCTAATTATCGCCATTAAAGGAAAATAGCTTCAATTATGAAAATTATGGTCATAACTTAATGCGTTCGAATCGATATATTCTCGCGGCTTCTCGTCGCTAATTGCTTCGATATGGAAATAGATTGTAAAGCGAATCCGAATATTCGAACTTGCGCGCGGTTTGATCTGTGTCTGTATCGCGAAATCAAGGGATCGCGATATAATCGGCATATGCAAACGAGAAGTGAAAAGAAGATTTTGCATTGTGTATAAATTTTCGCCGTTAAGACTTTCTCCGGATCGTCGAGGAGATAATCGGACAGGAATGCTAAAATATAGCGAATGCGAAAACTTCGATAATGTCTTTGTCGTTTCATATCCTTTCCTTAAGTCTCTTTCGTTAAATCGACACGCAATAAACGCATGCAAATTCGGATCCGGTGTATCGCTTTCGTATTATTCCGCATAATCGAGGCGGCCGAAGTACGTTCTAATCGATACGCGAAATCGAAGAGCGTAAATAGATCTCGAGACCGTATTTTCTCTCTCTCCCTCTCTCGTTTTTTTTTTTTTGCAGTTTCAAAGCTTCGCTTCAGGAAGGTAAATGGACCAATCCGAAAGCAAAGTGCATTTGGGTTGCCAGTTATCGAATCGTGTTTGGCCGATGTATGCAAATCTTGGACAATTCGAAGAAATATTTATTTACCTTTGTAGGAAGAAACATGAACGTGCTTTAATGAGCTTGCGCAATTCATATACGGAAAGGAAAACGCGCAACAAACTACGGACGTCGCCCCTTCGTGACGGCTATTCGGATATTCGGGCCATCGATCGCGAGTTAAAATGCGAGTGTTTAGTTAACGGGTCGCAGACACGCCCGATTATCTTCGCCAACTGTAGAGAACAATCGACTACATTGATTCTATTACGACAAAGAGATATTTGAGATATATGGTTGTAATAAAATTTGAGAAACATGTAAATTCAAAAATTTTTGCGGCGCACTCAGAATTAAAATTATATGTATAAATATAAAAATTTATTAATTATACAATCTTATATTACATATTTTTGTGTCTTCTTTTTATTAAAATCTCTCGCGATATTTAGTTGTTTAACTCTTAATTAATAAAAATAATTATAATAAATAAATCATAATAAAGCGTAATAAAAATATCATAAATAAATCATGAATAAAACATAAGAAAAAATAAATAAATTATAATAAATAAATAAATAATGATAAAAATAATTTAATATTGTATTTTTATTATAGAAAAATATTTAAAAGAAATTTATCTATTTTGAACCAATGCAAATTGCGATTTCAATGATTGATTTATAGGCTGTACCAATTCCCACAGATAGCGCAAACCTATAAACATTCTATGCATATCCTTCCTAGTAAATATTTGAATATTCTAATAAAGTGAAAAAAACGATCTATGAATCTGCATTGAATTTTAAAATAAGACCGTTCTAAATATAATGTTTTAAGCAAATTTATAAAACAAATTTTTAACACGAGAATATTCTACAAAGAATCATAGATAATTCTATAAGAATATCCTCAAAATAGTATATTCGATAAATACAATAATCAAAGAATTCATTGTGCTTTCAGGGATATCTGTCAGCATTCGAGAGAAATGATAAACGCGGACGCGGTTCAATTAGACAAATTGATAAATTTGCTAGTTTCATTTTTCAACGCCATTCTTTCATGTAAAAGCGATTTTTGTCTCGTTCAAATCGTTCCTCGAAAATGACATGCAGGTCAATGCAAAACAATAATAACTCTTACATTTCTTATGCAAAAGTTTATTGGACTTGTTTCGCGCAAATTACCAATTCGCTAATTAAATCCCAAACCAAGTCGTGTGAGTCCATCACCTTACAAAAATCCGTAACAAATCATAAGTATCGGATTATTAGTATATTTACATTACTAATATTATAAATTAATGTTTAAATTATAATATTATTTAAATTATATATATATATTGTATATATATATATATATATATATATATATATATATATATATATACACAGGGTGACCTACTTAAAGTGTTACAAGCTAATAACCCTAAAAATATTTGTCAAATCAAAAAATTTGTTCATGAGAAAGTTTCATGTTTTTAAGGGACTTTTCTAACTATGTAAACATAAAATTATCCCCGCTCCCCCTCTAAAGGGAGATAACTTTAAAATTTTATATGGAACCCCACATTTTTATTGCATATTTTTATAGCTTATCTCGAGAGCTTTTCAAAACACTGTAATAAAGTATTTTTTCATTAAGTACTTTTTGAATTATTTTGTATGTCTTAATCTGACATATTTTGATATAAAAAATGAAATATTTAGTTTTCGATAATCTTACCGTAATACTTTTAATTACAAAATAATGAGACAAATCAATTAGTGTAAAAAAAATTATTGTTTTTAAGAAAAAGTATGTAATTATATACAATGTTTTTTTTTTTTTTTTTTTTTTTTTACACTAATTGATTTGTCTCATTATTCTGTAAAGGTTCTCTATAAGTATTACGGTAAGATTATCGAAAACTAAATATTTTACGAGATATTTTATTTTTTATATCAAGATATGTCAAGATTAAGATATAAAATAACTCAAAAAGTACTTAATGAAAAAATACTTTATTATAGTTTTTTAAAAAGCTCTCGAGATAAGCTATAAAAATATGCAATAAAAAATAGGGGATTCCATATAAAATTATTAAGTTACCCCCCGCCCTCTTTAGTGGAGAAGCGGAGGCAATTTTATGTTTATATAGTTGGAAAGGCCCCTCGAAAACATGAAACTTTCTCATGAACAATTTTTTGATTTGACAAATATTTTTAGAGTTATTTAGCTTGTAACATTTTACGTGGGTCATCCTGTATATATAATATTATTTAAATTAATATTAAAATATATATTTAACTAAATATGTTTTATTAAATATATTATATTTTTATTCGAGAAAGAAGATTATCGATAACAAGCCTTGCGTGAAAATGAAGCTAGATTTGAAAAAAAAAGAGAAACGAGACTAATTGAATCTCATAAAGTCAGTTCTAGCCGCGAGAACGGAAAGTGATTAAGAATCGAAGGATCTTGAAGATCGGATCGAGTTGGGTACTTTGAGAAAAGAATCCCCCGGAGACGATCTATTCGATTTCGTTCGGATATGCGAGGCCGTGTCCTTACAACGAGTATTTCTCCTCAGTCTCTCTCGTCTTTATCGAGACACAGGGATATAAATAGAACGAGAAGGCAGAGTAACTACAGCACATACGCTAGTAAAGGGACACGTTTGACCACTTCGGTGCAGTCATCTCCACGTTCGTTGCCAGGCAAAACGGATGTAAGGTGCCAAGGAGACGATTCCGAATTCAAAGAGCGCCGCGCGACTTGAAATGGGTGGTCCTAAAAGAATACATGAAATTTCGAGGAAAACTCGACGGTATATCTCAAGATTTAAATGTGAAATTTAGACATGAATGAATTGTTTATATTTTATAAACGATACGCGAATCGCATTCGAGTTGAGTTTGATCCTCGAATATATCTTGGTATTATAGTTAAATACGAAACTATATAAATGAATGTATTTTTTACGAGATCAATGATACTGTAGATAGTTAATCATCTGTTTTTATTTGTATCAAGAGTATGTGCGTGTATATGTAAGAAATATCTTTATAAATCATTATTTTTATTTTTATTTCTAATTAACAAAAATAATCCTAATAAATAAGCCATAATAAATTATAATAAAAAATCATAAATAAATCACAGTAAAAAGTAAGTCATAAATAAATCATAATAAAAAATAGATCATAAATAAATCATAATAAATAAATAAATAATAATCACCGCTTGATGACACTCAAGATTAAAAGTTCTAAGATACTCTATATATTCGATATAAAGCAAAAAAAAAATATAATATAAATTTCTTGTTTTTGTAAAAGCAAGATCAGATAAATATGATTTATTCTTTGCCATTTTCATTTTCAAGAATGACAAAAGAACTCTAAATTATATTCGAACGGGATTCAACGAGAGATAGCGAGAAAGAAAAGAAATCACGTCTTATAAATTAGCGGAACAAAATGAGCAGAACCAATTCTAAATAATAGTTTTATTTGTTGCTAAAAAGTTGCGGTTTTTCTTTTTTTTTAGCACCAAATTCATGTAAGCAACAAATTTTTTTCTTGTGGTTTACTCTTGTAACGTTGCACGTTGAGAGGTTTTTCGCTATTGTTTAAATTTATTCTGCAAGCAACCAATTAGATATCTCAAGAGCAACAAATTCTCATATTATATTGTTATGTACAATTTTGTTGCTATATAAGCATACATATATTGTTTCGCTAATTTAAACTTCTTTTAGCGGAATATTATTTTTTAAAGAAACTTACAGAGCAACACATTATTTCTTCGACAACTTTTTAGCAAGAAATGAGTAATGAATAAAGATATTAATTAGAATTGATTCTGCTCATTTTGTTCCGCTACCTTATAAGATGTAGAGAAATCGTAAAGTGAAGAACTTTGAAGAGAAATGATCAAAGTTTCAGAGAATTGTTGAAGCGAACTCGAGATTTATTCCGTTCGTTGTAATAAATACAAATATCGAAACTGCGAAAAAAGAAACCAGACGAAGCACCGAGAGCAACCCCTATTTTATGCAAGATTGCATTTCTCGAAAGATATTTCTTTCCCTCAAAGTTCCGGAGAAGCGCATGGACATCGGGAATGCAGTTAACTGCAGAAAAGGGCGCAATGGGATTCAATTTGAAATTCTAATTCGCCCTCAGCCGTCGTTCCGATAGAATTTTAAACGAGAAAACTCTCGCGGCGAGATGACTCGCAGCGCGCGAAGAAAGAGAGATCGAAGTTGAGAGATAAATAACTAAGTAGACGTCGAGCAAACGAGAGAGAAGAGGGCTTAGAATTCATAAAGCAGATCTAAGATTCGTAAACAGGATATTACAGTTACGAGAAAGAGAGGAAGAGAGAGAGAGAGAGAGAGGAAAAGAAAACATTGCAATAAAGATGATGATATTCTCAAGCAGCGATCGATGTAATTCCATAGTGTCGGGTGGAAAGAGGGTAATAACGGACGCTTAAATCGATATACGCGCCCCTATTTACCGTTAATAACACTCGACTGGGGTCGGAACATACCGAGCAGTGCGGATGAGAGGAAAAGAGTTGCCTCCATAATCCACCCCCGCGTCCCATAAATCGCGCACATCGCGCGGATAGAATCAGAATTATTATCGCCGCGGGTAGATACGCGAGCTCTTTGCGCAAATGGAAAATTTAAGGGCCTCGTTTACTTTAGAGGGCCAAATAAATATCGATCTTATTTTATATTTTCTGAAAGTATTAAGAATACGTCTTTCAAATTTTGTCGAAAATATTCGCAAAATTGAGAGATTTATAAGACTTCAAATAGAATGATGCGCGGGTCTTGAAATGGAAAACTTACAATACTTTAAACGCGTTTTTCCAAAACACTATTTTCAAAGTTGACGTGAAGGTTATTTTGAAAATTAATGAACCAAACAATTTTTCTTTAACAAAAGGAAAACATTTTTTTAAGGAAATCCAAACCCATTTATAACATAATGTAAAAAATTAATATTTAATATTCTTCTGATCTTCGAGAAATGAAAAACTTTCAACAGAATCAAAATATCTAATTTTTAAATGGCACTACTTTGTTACTTTTCAATTTTCTCCAATGAAATTAGATTCAAAATATTCTACTACTATATAAATATCCTATAGAATAAAACTAGACTGAGTTTATTTATTTCAGACAATTGTATACGAGCGAACTATGCATTTTTTCGTATTGAAAAAAAAAAAAAAAAAAATTTAATATTCAAGATTTAAAAATACTGACATACTGTTTAAATATCGATAAAAACATATGTAAAACGGCAAAACGATTAATCTCTAATATTTTTCAAAAATTTCTAAAAATAATCAATTCTTTAATACCGCTAGAGTAGATTGGGTCCTTAATGAATATTAATCATTGAACGACAATTGATATGTAAAATATCAAAAAGATCAATTTTTAAATTTACATATTCTGCAGCCGGCTTTTCACGTACAAAACTCTCTATACATAATAGTATCGCTTTCTAATGCACAGAACGAAAAAGCGATCGGGAGAAACGACGAGCTATTATTATCCGAAACCATTGATTCACGCGAAAAAAAAAAAAGAAAAGAAACAAGGATTTGTTTCGCGCAATCGCACGGAAAACGAATGAGCATGCAAGACAGAGAACGAATGAAAAAAAAGGCCAATTCGCAATCGATTTCGGGCAGGTGCAAAGAGGGTGAATGCGATCGTAAATACAGGTAATTATCGCTCAAATTTTTTCGAGGATATCCGACGGAGAGAGAGAGAGAGAGAGAGAGAGTAGAATAGATATATACGGAACTCTTTCACTCTACGAAAATCGTCAAATTGACGATTAAGATGTCAATAACACAAATGACACACAAGTGCTATTTATGCGCTTATCGGGTGGGTTAAGTGGAAACAATCTGTATCAACATTGCTGTAATTTAGCGCGATTAAGTTGATGCGGGGCAAAAATGTTATGAGATTTTTTTCTATTTGCTCATCCCAGGCCATCGTTATCATTCTTATCATTTGCGACGTTGTTTTATTGTTATACTATCATTATTCCATATTTTATTGTTTTTCTTTTTTATTAACGATAAGAGATTAGTAACTACACATGATGTTTGCTCAACTTCAAATTAAATAACGAACATTCGCGCGCACACACACACACACACATAAATTTTAATACTTTAAAAGCTATTTACATTTTGTATATCTCCAAATAACAGAATATTTCCTTACGTCTTTTTTAGCTTTTTTTGAGAATAACTTGTTTGGTAAATTATATATTGAGAAAAATTATTGAGAATTATTATTTATGACATCGTCAATCTATATCAGGTCTTAATTTAAAATTGTGGTCTCGTAATTTGAAGTTTATTTATAAAATTTATTTTCACTTATTATTTTTGTCCGAGAACTATAATTATCTAAATGTATATTTCTCGAGAAGAAGAGGCTGTTCTTCGAATTCTCGAAAGATTCAAAGAATCCGTAATAAAAAAGGAACGTCCGTTACTCGATGAACATCGTTAACAGCAGTTTCTCGGAGCAATTTAAATAAAAATGCGCCGCGACAACTCGTTCTGGAAGTTTAAAGCGTTAATTCTCGAACGTCGCGGAAACGGCACATTAACCTGAAAGATCGCGTGAATCGGGAATGCGAACCGATTCATATCGGCGATTACGTACCTCCGACAAGGCGTCCTCCATCATATCGCTCGTGTCCCTCATGACTCCCGATGGAAACTAGCACCGACAACAATCACTCAACGCCCACGTTCTCTCTACCTCTCTTCTCCGTGAGAGACTCTTCTTCCGTCTCTCTCTTTTCTTTTATCTTCTTCTGCACTCTTCTTCTCTCGCACCCAACGTGTTCCTCCTCTCTTTGCTCGCTTCGTTATCTCTCCTCTCGCTTGTCGAGAAAAAGAGAGAGAGAGAGAGAGAAAGAAAGATACCAGCTACCCGCAACGAGAAGGCACGATGACAAGTGCTCGCGGGCCGCTCTCTCCAGCACCGAAGAGGAATTCCGTGACGTCACGAGCAATACATTTCTGCCATCGCCAGCGGGCGGGCGATCTCGCGGGTGCCGAGACTTCTACCGCTGCTACGACTTTTGACGGATCGATCGTATCGTCTCTCCTGGGACCGCTCGCGCCTCCTCTTCACCTCGTCACAGAATTCTCGGCGAAATATAGCTGGACGCGAAATAATATCTCGCGCGATACTATTGAGTCGTGCACGATGTACACACGATGAGTTCTTCCTTCGAGAGGTGTTCCGGCACCTCTTACCAGTGTTCACCACGCGCTACCGGCTCCGCGATCCATCGTAGTGCGCGACTTCGGAGACACTAAACGGCCGCGCGCGCGCGCTGGCAGGTAACGCCGAGTGCTGGGTGCTGGCAGTGGCAGGTCGAGACCCTCCTGCCAGAAGGCAGATCTGCCACCATGACAGCCGTCGTCGGCGCACGCTCGTGTTTCTCCATCTCTCTCTGTTTCTCTTCTCTGTCCCTCTTACCCTCGTCCGATTCCGTAAGAGTGCGCAGGGTCGAATGTCGATAGGTTTTTTCTCTTTCCGTTAAAAAGAAAATGTCAAAATGAAGAAATGAAGAAATGAAGAAATGAAGAAATGAAGAAATGAAGAAATGAAGAAATGAAGAAATGAAGAAATGAAGAAATGAAGAAATGTCGAAATGAAGAATGTCAAAACGAAGAAATGTCAAAATGGGCAAATGTCGAAATGAAAAAATGTTAAAATGAAAAAATGTCAAAATTCAGGAATGCCAAAACAACGAAATGACGAAATAAAAATATGCCAAAGTGAAGATGTTAAAATGGAAAAAATGTCAAAACGCAGAAATGCCAAAATGAAGAAATGTTAAAATAAAAATACATCAAAATGAAGAAAATTTTACTCTGTACATAATAATAATCGATTTACCTCGCAACTCTACATATAATTAAATTACACGCACGAGTGCGGTGGAACGAGTCGAGAACTTCTTGGCGGAGTTAATTTCGTCGACTAGAGGAGATTGGCGCCCCATCACTGCGTGACGGCACTGGCGATGGTCTCGCCGCTGTCTCTCCGTTCAACTTCCATTCACGCGCTCCGTTCATCTCCGTTTACACCCGTCCCTCTTCCTCCTCCTCCTCCTCCTCTTCCTCCACCGGGTTTCACATGCTGGTCGCGCGACTTGACAGCGCAGCTGCCTCCGTCTCTTGGACTTGCTCGCCAGACGTCGCGCCATCGCGGCCTCTTCATTGTCGTCGCGACGCTATCGCGGAGGTTCGCGAGACATCCGGCGAAATCAGACATCACGCACACGCATTACGCTCTCTCATTACGGCAAAAATTATGACACAATGCATTATATGTATATACAGAGTGGGGCATTTAAAGTGTTACAAGGTGTTTTCTCCGAAACTTGACATCGTACAAAAAGATGTTTTTGATAAAATGTATAGGATTTTAAGGGAAAAAAAGATTATTAATCTTGAATTTTAACTAAAATCATTTTTCAAGGTCATGTGAAAGTTAACTTATTGTTAGTTTTTTTAAATGGAACCATCCTCTAATTTTTATATAATTCGATTCGACGAAGGAAAATACATGGTTGTTTTTAAAAAAAGTATGAACAAGCAGCTATATATATATGTATATAGCTGCTTATTCATAAGTTATGAGAGTAAAATGGCCAAAAATTGATTAGTTTACGCGATATATTAATTTGACATAATTGTACCTAAACTATGAAATATCTCTAAAATATTAATTTTTCGATTATCTCAATAGTTTTATGGGTCTATCTAATAGTGACTACGTATAAAAAATAATTGTTTTTAAGAAAATTATCTACAATGTATTTTTTTAAACAATTATTTGTTTTTTTTGGCACTAATTGATTTGTCTCATTATTCTGTATATAAAAGTGTTACGGTAAGATTATCGAAAACTGAATATTTTACAAAATATTTTATTTTTTATATCAAAATATGTCAGATTAAAATATAAAATAACTCAGAAAGTACTTAATGAAAACATACTTTATTATAGTGTTTTGGAAAGCTCTCGAGATAAGCTACAAGAATATGTAATGAAAAATAGGGGGTTCCGTTTAAAAAATGGAAGTTTACCTTTAAATGACCTTGAAAATGACTTTTAATGTCAAATCCAAAGTCACTATTAGATAGCCCCCTTTGTTCCCTACAACTTTTATCCGAATCGTTTTCCTTCAAACGTTGATCCTGAAAAGTTATGAGAGTGGAACTTTTAAAATGGGACACCCTGTATATATATATATATATATATATATATCTTATTTATAAATGTAATATACATATAACAATAATTATATACTACATACACATGTATTTGCATTGTATCGTAAAGGATTAAAATATTACAAAAATATGATAGATATACGAAATAATTAAATATACAAACTAACGAAGATGCATACGCTCGAGTTTATTTTAATCAGTTTGTTGCTCTTTTTTTCTTCCTTTCGCCGCTAAAAACCAGCGTTCCTTGCTGGTGCTACAAAGCGATTCGCGCGTTCTGGTCGAGGGCAGGAACATGAACGAACAGCTGCTATTTCACCTGTTCAATACATTATTTAAATGCTTCATCTGCCCCGATCTCCCGAGATACCGCAAGATAAGCAACCGACGTTTCCTGCTTTCTTACAGCTATCACGCGAACTGCACCAAGCTTTATTATGTATATGGGATATTTATCTGTTAAACTTTTCAAAAATTGTTGGAAAAGTATATTAAGAGAGACTTGGTGTGTCGAGAAAAAATATATAATAGTGCACCCACACGCTATTATTTATTATATTTTATTTTAAAATGTATAAAAATAATTTGTATATTTGTGTGTGTTTTTCATTCTTCCGAAAATAATAAATATTTTGATGTATTATTAACATAAAATAATAATTTTATACTACGTAAAATTTCATTTCTTTGGTCAATTAACAAAAATAAATATCTTTTCTAAACAGAATATTTTATTACTAAATGCAATCTTTTCAAATGCAATTGTACTATCGCGAAATATAATCTGAAGACTTTTAAGATTTTTAAGTCTCTACAAAAGTTATTCGCTTCTCGATTCCCGTCAATATAGGGCTTATTTTCTCTACATAGGGTATAAGGTAATCCATATCGCGCCCGCCGATTTTGTGATTACGACTATTATTCTTGAAAATGTAATAGCCGTCTCCGCCGGAGATCATGAAACTTGGTACAACCAATCTGTACCATTGATCATGCACCAAATCTTCGAATACCGGATATTCGCAAGCCTGGCACCTGTCGATACGTTAAACAAAATTAAAACCGCTATTAATTTTCGATACGTCGATATATAATATGAAATATGAGGATTAGATTCAATTTATGCTCCAACCTTGTTGCAAAACGAATGAAAATTCTGTCGATACGACATTTTACCTGATTTTAACATCGACCACAGTTCGCTTTTTATTGACCTCTTTGTAAGTAATTTTTAATCCGGACCAAGCTAGGATTCCTTCCATTTCCAGAATCTACGAAGAAAATAAAAAATTTAATTCACGCTCTGGTCACTATTCAATTTTCACGTCCCCGAAGATAGGCCACCATTAATGCACGTTTATGTTTATGTGTTGATCTGTACGGCGCTATTTTCCACGCTCGACGCAGTTTTTCTTCTTATAATTTATCTTAAATTAGATTAATATTTAGATTATATCTAAATAAATCTATCAATTTTTTTATAAAGCACCAAAAATTATATAAGCAAAAAATTTAACTGACTTTTTTAATGGATTCTCCACTCAGTTCAAGAATGTCCCAATTGTTTTCGAAAGGCTGGACCATCATCAGATCGCCGTAAGTGATTTCGGTCTCCTCGATGGAAGTGCGAATTCCTCCTGGATTCATGCAAGCCACCGCTGCATACGTCCAATGAGTTTTATATTCGGCGTTATCGACAAACTAAAATTTTTATATACAATTTGTAATATAATTAATTTAATAATTTTAATTAAAAAACATTTTATACGCGTACCGCGTCTACCATAGCGTCGGTTATAAGATTTCCCATATTGCATTCCTTGGCATAACAGCTGTGACTGAGTAAAACTTTTGTGCTGCCAATCTTTTTCGACGCTTCTGCGTCCACTTCCTTCTTCCACGGTTTTAGAGCTTCGAGGATTTCCGAATCTAAAAATACATGTATTAACATTATTCGAGATATTATTTCAAATGTCGACATGTCAACGGCTTACTTTCTTCGATAGACTGGTCCAAAAGGAGGGGGTTTCCATCCCAGTCAACGACCTCGCCTTGGTTATCGAACCATACCGTCAAATTACCTAAGTATCTTTAAAAAAAATTAGATAAAATAAAAATTAATGAAATTATTGCACGTACACGTGTATACGCGATATCGAGCTCTCTAAATTTCTTAAAGTGAAATTTAACTCCAAACGAGTGAATATTCACTTCAAGCGATAGTGAAAATACTGCCACTCGTAATTAGTGAAAATCCACTTTTCACAAAAGTGAACTGTTTAACTCTGAAGTAAAGTGAATGTGTTACTCGTTTTGAAGTGAATAATTCACTTGATCAGAGAATGGAGTCATCATTATTTTGTCAAGAAAATTTTTCATTCAATTGTTACGAGCGAACAGATTTATTCTTAGGAAGTATTATAAATCTTAATTCTAAACCGGCTTTCACGCTGAGATAGCATGCTACGTGCAACGTGAAGCTTCGATATGTTGAAATGAAAAGCAGTGTCATTGCTTCTCACTTCAAATAATCGAAACTGCATATCGCACATAGCATATTATCTCAGTGTGAAAGCCGGCTAAGTCTCCTTTTTTCTTGTCTCGTAACAGGTACACGCGCAACGAAAATGATACCGTCGAGAGACAGCGAGACGATAGTGTTTTTTCTTTTTCTGCTAATGGCGGCCTCATGCATGCTTCACGTGCGCTTCACTCACTCTTCACGAATAAAAATATTCACTCTATAATACATAGAGTGACAATATTCACTCTATAAAATAGAGTATTATATACATATTTATTTCATTTTGCAGAGTGATTTTTTTCATTCTACAATAAAAAGTGGGAGAATTCATTCCTATGAGTGAAAAGTCACTCTGATTCGAGTGATTCGACCAGTCACTCAATTTTTCAAGTGCCTTTTTGCTCTAAGAAATTTAGAGAGAATGTTAAATGCGACCCCTTCCCCCCCCCTTCTTTTTAACAGATTTAAAGTAATCAGATTTAATCTATCCGTTAAATGATAAAATAAATTAATCAGAGCCGACCTCGTGACATCAGATAGGAATTGATTTTTTTTTAACGGTACTCTTGACATATTCTCATGGATGAATGGCGTACTTTGTAAAAGCAGCTGCTTGTACGATGAGAACTGTTCTGTTTGTCGCATTTTGCGTCACGACTATAGGATATTCGTCCACCGGTGTATCGATAAAAGGCGGAGGTCCTGTTTATATAATAATTAATGCTGTGTTTAAGAATATTATATCGATAAAAGTTTCTCTCATTCTTATATTGCGAGTGAGAAGAAAGGAGAAGAAAAATTATAATACGCAAAATAACTTTTCTTGTTCTTATATAATAAATATTCTAATTCTTGTAAATATTCACGTTTTCACAATGAAAAGTTTATATAAATTCAATTTATATTTGATCGATATAAAAGACTTGTGCTTTCAGACCTGTATAAAGGAACGTATGCGAGTGGCCGCCGACGATCACATCGATCAAGGGACATTTCACGGCCATAATTCTGTCTACATCCAATCCACAATGGCTTAATACTATAATAATGTCCACTCCCTTTTCTTTCAATCGCTGGGCTTCGTCGTTGACCGTTTCCACTTCGTCCAAGAACTTTAATTTCCCCGTATCCGCGAGTAGCTAGAAGAATCCAATATGCTTTGAGAAAATCGATGTTCTATATTTTGTAAGTATATCTTATATATTAAATTATATACACAGGGTGTCCCATTTTAAAGGACCCACTCAAATATCTCAGAAAAATTGCGTTAAATCGAAAAATGTTTCAAACAAAAGTTGTGTGGCTTCAAGGGGGCTATAAGATGGTGACAATGATTTGACCTTGGAAAATCATTTGAAGGTTATGTGAAGGTTAACTTTAAAATCTTAAATGGAAACCCCCATTTTTATTTAGTATTCTTGTAGCTTGCCTCGAGAGCTTTCCAAAACACTATAATAAAGTATTTTTTCATTAAGTACTTTTTGAGTTATTTTATATTTTAATCTGACATCTTTTGATATAAAACATTAAATATCTCATCAAAATAGTTAGTTTTTGATAATCTTACCGTAATACTTTTATGTACAGAATAATGATACAAATCAATTAGTATAAAAAAATAATAATTTTTAAAAAATTATTTACGATGTATTTTTTAAAACAATTATTTGTTTTTTTTGCACTAATTGATTATTCTGTACATAAAAGTATTACGGTAAGATTATCGAAAACTGAATATTTTATGAGATATTTAATTTTTTATATCAAAAGATGTCAGATTAAAATATAAAATAACTCGAAAAGTACTGAATAAAAAAATAGTTTATTATAGTGTTTTGGAAAGCTCTCAATGTCAGCTATAAGAATACTAAATAAAAAATGGGGATTTCCATTTAAGATTTTAAAGTTGACCTTCACATGACCTTCAAATGATTTTCCAAGGTCAAATCATTGTCACCATCTTATGGTCCCCTTAAAGCCACACAGCTTTTGGTTGAAACATTTTTCGATTTAACGCAGTGTTTCTGAGATATTTGAGTGGGTCCTTTAAAATGGGACATCCTGTATATATATATATATATATATATACATATATATACAAGGTATCCGGTAATTTTTGACACAGCCAAAGTGTAAAGATTGGCTCAAACTGAATCGAAAAGTCCTGAACCATTTTTTTTATAACGCTTAATAAAGGAGTTATTATTGAGAAAAGTCTGGCCAATCAGCGCCGACCTTTAATCAGGCGCGTGGTTCACCGACGTGCGCCCGGCTAAAGTCGGTGTTGATTGGCCAGACTTTACTTAATAATAACTCCTTTATTAAGAGGATGCCGGATTACCGACGGAAATGCGAATATTAGTTAAAATGCAAAATCTTTTTGTTGATTATAGATATCAACAAATCCTTTTCCATAATTAAAGTATACATAATAACAGAGTGCGGAGTTCACAATTTCATATGAAAAGTGAAAAAAAATGAGAAAATTACAGTTTTGTTATCGGCTTCTGCGTCAACATTTATTTAATATAACAAATTTGTAATCTACACGTGCCTAATCAGTAAACTCCGCACACGGCATTTTATCAAAGAGTATAAGTGAACTTAGAGAAGTGAGTTTAGAAGCTTTATAAAAAAGATTTTACGATGCAACACTTTCGTGCATATGTGTGTGTGCGAAATCGAGGCTCAAGAATAAAACAGAGCAGTAGATTAATTGCGTGATGTCGCGATAGACGGAGTTGCAATCTTACATGACAGGGACAAACATAATCGTACCATCTTTGTTTCTTTCATGGATGCGAGAGTAATATAAATGTACGCACTAATATTATTGCAGTATCTTTTCTCTCTCGATCATACACTCTGTCTCTTTCTAATCGCTCGCTCGCTATTTATTACGTATCGCGTATCGCTTAGCTTCATGCTTCTCACATATTCACTTACACGTTCACTCGCGCTTCTCTCTCTCTCTCTCTCTCTCTCTCTCTCTCTCTCTCTCTCTCTCTCTTTCTGCTCGTTCATTATTATATTCTTTTATTCATTTATTCCCATTATTATATTCTTTTATTTGCTCAACTTTTATTCTTTCTATTCTTGTCTCCCTACATAAAAATAAATAAATTTATTTATTTATTTTTATTTTATAAAGCATAAATGAGATATACAACAATAAGTTATTTTCTTTTTCTATTTAACTATAATTAAATACAACGCAGTATTTTTGTATGTACATACAAAAATTCATATAATTAACTACTTTTTCTATTTATAATACACAATATCTCATTTATATTCTATAAAATAAAGATAAATAAATTAATGATTAAACTAATAATTACTATTATGTAGGAAGACAAAAATAAAAAGAATAAAAGTCGAATAAATAAAATATTTTGGTTACGTTCTCACGAAAATTGCCGATGAAGGAACCCTTTGTATATTATAAATATCCAAAATATTGTAACAATCATAAAATTTTGTTGCAATGTTTTGCGGCCAGAGTATTTTATGTGTTTGCATTTATAAATATTTAGATTAATATTTATATAAATGTAACTTTTAATATGTGCATACTTATGTCATAAGAATATATAAACATTCACTTTTATAGTGAAGAAGTTTATATATTACTCATTAGTCCTCAATCATATCGATTATACCGATATACTATCGATGATAAAGATTTATCATCATATTCAAAATTATATGTATAATATATTTATATCCAAATATACAATAATATATTTTAAAATATTATAATATATTTAGTTCAATTTTCTCAAACTGTACTGCATAAATTGTAATCCAGCAATGATTGTTCTACATATAACATGTACATAATTAAAGTGTACATATTACATATATGTTAATATATGGCAGATAGATTCGATGTTTACTGGGTATATGTATCATATATATGGTATATACATGCATACATACATATATATGTGTGTGTGTGTGTGTGTGTGTGTGTGTGTGTGTGTGTGTGTGTGTGTGTGTGTGTGTGTGTGTGTGTGTGTATGCATGTAACGCTTTATAGTTACATTACCGATATCATTATGTAGAGTAATGGAGTCAAGGATATGTGCATACTTTGGAAAGAGCAATAAAATATAAGCTTTTTGCATTCTATTAAATATGTATAGACAAAAAATATGTTGAATTTCTACTCTATTTCTGTTTTATCGTCTCGTAAAAACAATTTTTTTGCATAGATATCTGTTTGTGTCGCATATGGTATATTGAATACAAATCTATAATATTGCTCATATATTAAAATAACTCAAAAAGTACTTAATAAAAAATATTTTATTTTAGTGTTTTGGCAAGTTCTTGAGATAAGCTACAGGAATATGTAATGAAAAATTGGGGGTTTCGTTTAAAAAATTCAAAGTGATTTTTATATGACCTTGACGGTGCTATTTAAGGTCATACTAATATTATTATATAATGCGCCACTTAGAGCTCTACAACTTTGGTTAGAAACATTTTTCTCAGAAAAGTTTCGTTTTCGAGATATTTGACCGTTTCCAGACTTTTCTAACACTCTATATATAGTATATCCTATATATTAATTTAATATATTAAATTTAATAAAATATACTTTTTAATCGCTTTTATAGAGAAAACCAAAATAAAAATTGTGCAAATTAGAAACTTGCACATTGCTTTCTCATCATTTTATTTCATTTACGAAGCTTAAGTTTCTTAAAGTGAGCGCATTTTTCAATTTTGGTTTCCTCATAGAGAAAGCTTTCACCAATCTTCCTTAAATTTAATACCAACTATCCTTTAATAATACTCTATTTATGGAAAAAAATTTTACCCGATATCTCAAAATTCGCAAAAGTTAGAGCATGTACAGACATTTCTCAAAAAATTCAAAATTTTATAAAAAAAATGAACCATTTCACGGATTCTCATCAAACTCAATACCAACCATCCTTTAATGATACTCTATTTATTTTTAAAAAATTAGCCCGGTATCTCAAAAATTGCGAAAGTTAGAGGTTGTACAACGTACATTTCGTACATACATGCATATATACAGACATTTTTAAAAAATATGGTTTTTCGACATTTTGAAAGATTCTAAAAACACATTGGCATAGAAAAACGAAAAAAAGAAATTTGCCACGAAAACAAAGCTTCCTCTATAAGGAAACAATATAATCGATTACTCACATTCGTAGTTGACAGGATGACGCCAATAACGCCAATCTTGGTACCATTTCTATCAATGACTGTGCTGTTCCTGTATAAATTCTAAAAATTTATAAGTATATTAATAAATGCTTCTTCAAATGAATAAATAGATATTATAAACCTGTATAGTTGGCTCCTCGCTGTCATCGATATTCGTTACCACAACCGGTGCCTTGACATTTTTAAGAAAGGGAACAAGGCCTTCGACTTTATTATCGAATTCATGGTTGCCAATTGTCTATATTATAAAAAATTAAATATAACTAATTATTCAATTTAATCATCGTTAAAAATATATATTTTTGTTTTTCTCTGAATAGTAGTTAACTATAGATTTGAATGGCTTTAAATGTCTGTTTTGCTTATATTGTCTTAATTATTATTTTCTTTTATAAAACATAATGAATTTCTGTTCTAGACAAATGTAGAAGAAAAAATATAATTAAACGCACGCGAATGTATTTGATTATACCATGACGTCATGAGGCAACATATTCATGAACAAGGCGGTGACATTCCAGCGATGAATATTGTACCAGAGAGTCCCCTGAAAATGATCGCCGGCGTTCAGAAAAATTGCATTCGGCCGTTCCTTAACAAGTTGATCGACTGCTGTGTAAACTCTGGCAATACCTCCCACGCAGTCTTGCTCGTGGCCTTCGCGGCAAGTCCCAGAAGTTGGGCCCGTTTGTTCGAATCTATGTCGACATAATTCTTGTTTTCTCAAAATGTCACGCTTTGACGCTCCGACAAATAACAAAATGATCAAAAGACCCGCGAGAGTCAAAGGAAGGGGATCAAGGTTGACGTCGACATTATTATAATTGCTTTATCCTTGACTCTCAACGAATTCATTTCGAGTCCAAACTTATAATAGTTTTCAAAGCGGCACTGATCGTCATATCATGTCATAATATTAAAGTTTTGTAACGAACAAAATAATCATTTCTTAAATTGTCATTTAATAAATGTATCCAACACTTTTGACTGCAAATTTATATAAGAGATAGATTAATCATGCCACGCGCCAATCGAATATGACTATTAGATAAAAAAAATTATAAATAGAACTGTTGAAAGAACTTTCACCTGGCGTGAAAATCATTCAAATGAATTATTGACAGCTCGAAGAGGTCTGTTCTACCGGGATAAAAGAGTCCACGCCCGGTGAATCCATAACAGACTTGGAACAACAACGAGAGCAATGGCAGCGCGTACATGCTGCACCTGTTGGAAAAGATATTATTAAGTCGCTGATTGCGGGTTTTACCGCATATGTATAATCGTGTACAGATGAGATTGAAACGAGGCATCGAACTGTACAATAATTTTTTTATATCTTTTTATAGCGTCTTTAAATTTAATAGCTCTCGACAAGAGATCGTGTCGCATCTTCTCAAATGTCTTAAAAGTATACTCTGTGTTTACTAAAACTCTTTTCGAGCTACAGCATTTCACGAATTCATTTTATTTTTTCTCTTAAGAAGAAAATGATTATTGTATTTTTTTTTTTTTTTCAATAACGCATTGTGCAATCATTGAGAAGGTATGAGGTATGATATGAGCAATTATGCAATGCACGAAAGTAAAAAACAATGATAATCTTACGTTTCAGGCAAGATAATCGTTATCGATGCAGTGATACACAATATTAGCTTTTAAAGCGACATATAATAAAAAATAAATTATATATTTAGAAATAAAAATAACGAAATAAATCTTTCGAGAGATTTATTTATAATTTGTTTTTCTATAAGCGTATGTAATTATATGTGTAATTATTATATAATGATTTAAGAAATTATACAGAGAAACAACAGAAAGGAATCAAAGTTACGTAAGCTTATTTTTTTACAGAAAATTAAAATGAAATTATATATATATTTATGCATTCTTATATGTATACAACAAATAATGTTTAAAAATTAATCTTTTTATTTTTTAATTCCAACAAAAAGATTTCTGTAATGTATAATAATATATATTTAATTTTTTTATTATATTATAATTTTTTTTATATTGATAACTTTTTTTTTTTTTTTTTTTTTTTTTTTTTTTTTTTTTTAGTTAGATATCGCTATCTAATAATATCTACTATAGATTTCACAAGCTTCTTTTTGCTATCTCATCGATTGAGAATGCGAAGTTTGCTCATTTGTACACTTGTACGATAATTACTGTGTGACATAAAAAAAATCCGCTTCAATCCAACTACGTTGCTCCCGCTCCCACTAATTATAAGACAACGAGCGAAAACAAATATTACGAGTTTAATAGCGAGAAGCCGATATGATAAAATAATCACACTGCGTGGAAAACGTGAGATCGCGATCAAGTAATAAAAAAATTTAAGAACAAAATAAAATGAAACGTAAACAGTGTAAAGTAGCAAATAAGTGAAACTATGATATGCAAATAAAGTTCTGGAAGTTACAAAATGACATAGATAACAATACGTAAACGTGCCTGAATTATAATACACTTTGAATATGCAACCTTACCTTTTTATCTTTTAGTGAGTAACTCGCGTGTCGAATATTCGTAGAGAACTGTATTTCTTTGACGACCGCGTATATCTTTGCTTCCTTCGTGATAGAATGTTGTTTATCGGATCCCCTATCTAACACGTGAGTGATTACAGAACATTTCAGAGCGAATCTTGATGGAAAATCATTGTGTCATCATCATCATTCTTTATTTTTGAATAAAATACTTTTTTTAATGTTAATACACACACACGCAAACAAACACACATGTATATATATATATGTCATAGCCTGATTACATAATCCGTCGTTTTATAAAATGTCTAGGCATTTTATAAAGTGCGGCTACAATCATAGTTGAAAATGAAAAATTTTACAATCTAAAAATTTTAATCTTTCCATAAAACGCTAACAAGTCACCCGCCACATTGTCAAACGCAACGATTTGTACATTATTTTAAATTCTGGCTGGCTCACTTCAATCATTTTATGAACGGCACGTTTTTATCGACCTTACTTTATGTTACATTTGATAAAAATAGTTATAATAAATGTTTTTTTTTTATTTTTTTCACGTTTATATATATATATATTTTTTTTTATTCCATATTAATTTTGTTTTCGAACATTATTTTCAAGAATTTTATTTATGTTACTTTTATAAAATCTTAATTGTAATAAATACAATAAGTAATAAATAACAACGAATATTTATAAAAGCTTTCTCTCATTTAAAAATACACGTAATTCCTTATTAACATTATAACATAATTCCATATTAATTTTTTATATCATACAAAGGAGATAAAAAGCAATCAGAAGCCAGCACGGTAATTTGAGCGCATATGTTTTATTGCAATCAAATTATATTGATATTTTGACTACGTGATAGACAAAATTACAAAAAGCGATTAATTTCCTATAAATGGCTGTTCTACAAAGACAGTTCATAAAATGATTGAAGTGAACCAGCCAGAAGCTACAAATCGTTACGTTTGATAATGTGACGGATCGCTTGTTAGCGTTTTATAAAAAGACTAAAATTCTTAGTTAGATTATAAAATATTTCATTTGCAACTATAATATGAAAATGTGGCCGCACTTTATAAAACGTCGAGACGTTTTATAAAATGACGGATTATGTAATCTAGCTACGATATATGTATGTATGTATCAGCTTACATATATGCATATACAGGGTGGGGCATTTATATTGAGACACCTAAATATCTAAAAAATAAAGCAAAATAGAAAGAAATGTTTCAGACTAAAGTTATCCGGTTCTATGGGGGTCATAAGATGGTGCCATTAGTTTGACCTTGGGTGGAGGCGCTACGGAGATTTCAATGTCAATCTTGTTTTATTTACTTTACGCCAATTGGTGTCTCTCATTTTTTTAAGCTTAAAATATTAAGGTAACATTATTGCGAAATAAATAATTTTATGAGATATTTCATAGTTTATGTAAAATTATGTCGAAGTAAAGTAATACAATAAAGTATAAAATATCTCGTAAGCTATTAAATTTTTGGCCATCATATCTCTATAACTTTTTATGCAGAATATTGCAAGGAATTGATTTATGTAAAAAAATTGGGGTGTTTCCGTTTAAAAAAAACAAGATTGACATTGAAATCTTCGAAGCGCTTGTACCCAAGGTCAAACTAATGGCACCATCTTATAACCCCCTTAGAACCGAACAACTTCTGTCTGAAACATTTCTTTCTATCTTGCTTTATTTTTTAGATATTTGGGTGTCTCAATATAAATGCCCCACCCTGTATATATACTGGATGGCCCATTTTAATCCATCCAGTCGAATATCTCAAAAACCAAGCCCGGAAGAGAAAAATGTTTCAAACAAAAGTTGTATGGCTTCAAGAGGGCCATAAGATGGTGACAATGATTTGACCTTGGAAAATCATTTGAAGATCATGTGAAGGTCAACTTAAAATCTTAAATGGAAATTCCCATTTTTTATTTAGTATTCTTATAGCTGACATCGAGAGCTTTCCAAAACACTATAATAAAGTATTTTTTCATTAAGTACTTTTTGGGTTATTTTATATTTTAAACTGACATCTTTTGATATAAAAAATTAAATATCTCATAAAATATTCAGTTTTCGATAATCTTACCGTAATACTTTTATGTACAGAATAATGAGACAAATCAATTAGTGCCAAAAAAAACAAATAATTGTTTAAAAAAATACATTATAAATAATTTTCTTAGAAACAATTTTTTTTTATACTAATTGATTTGTCTCATTATTCTGTACATAGAAGTATTACGGTAAGATTATCAAAAACTAAATATTTTACGAGATATTTAATTTTTTATATCAAAATATGTCAGATTAAAATATAAAATAACTCAAAAAGTACTTGAAAGTACTTGACTAGTGTTTTGAAAAGCTCTTGATATCAGCTACAAGAATACTAAATAAAAAATGGGGGTTTCCATTTAAGATTTTAAAATTGACCTTCACATGACCTTCAAATGATTTTCCAAGGTCAAATCATTGTCACCATCTTATGGCCCCCTTGAAGCCATACAACTTTTGTTTGAAACATTTTTTTCTTCCGGGCTTGGTTTTTGAGATATTCGACTGGATGGATTAAAATGGGCCACCCAGTATATATACAATATATATATCTTTCTGTGACATCACACATAAACATTTTACAAAAGTAAATAATGCATTTGTACAATAGACTTATTAGGCTGCTTATGTTGCTACTATTGTAAAATGTATAGAACTCTTATCGCTATTATCAGCTCTATTCAAGTGTGAAAAGTGTAAAGCGTCAAATTTGAGATTACAATTTTTACATCTTTGATACGTATTTATCACAGCTCACAATTATTATGACACGTGATACAATAATCTTAAATTATATTGTAGCTATCAAATTTTTCAGAATACCAACAAATTGTTCTTAAACACAAATAATGTAATTTTTTCATTATGCGAATCAGAATCTAAATTAAAATAAAAATTGAAAAAATTAAATTAAATAAAAATAAAAATTGAAAAAATTAAATTAAATAAAAATAAAAATAATAAAAAATAAAAATTCAATTCAATTAAAGATTCTGTCATGTATTCGTGTATCAAGAATTCATGTAATTAATTATCTGATTAGATAATTTTATTGCGGGAAATAAATTTTCTTCGGTATCAATAAATAATAATTTTTTTTCCGATAGAAAAAAAATGTTGCGCAACATTAATCTTGTAATTCATAACGAATAAATAAAGATCAAAAGATATAGGGATATAAATCTAGAAAAATAATTCTACGAAAGATCTCATCCGTGCTACTTTGCATAACATCGCATATGGTTAAAAAAATACAAAAATGATCCAGCTCAACAAACTGATCTAATTGCGCATGCGACTAGTTTAATTATCTACACAAATTTATGCGCGATCGGAAAACTCGTGCAATGGCAACGAGACAAAAGTTCTCTCGCATAGTTGCGTTTCAGGAAAAAAAAAAAAGGAAAAAAGAAATCTTTTGCGCACAATATCTTTATATCGAATTAATTAATATACGCTGAACCATTAAACCATTTCCAGATCAATCTCGATAATAAAATAGAGCGTGTTAGTATCCACTCGTAAAGAAAAATATCGCATCTGTGTTTACATTCGTACGATACTTGCGTTCTGTCTATACAGAATTAGAATCGCTCTCTGTATTATGGCGAACGCGATCGTAATGCGCGATAAAAACAATTTGAAGTCTTTGCCAGTAAATAAATTGCTTCATGTCATATCAATTTATGATGCACGATCATTTATTTCTTACAAATAGGAGGTACGTAATATCGGAATACGGGAAAACGAATAGCGGGCGGAAAAATAGAATGCCAAGGAAATTGTCGAGCAACTTGGCCGACACTCTGGCTCTCTGACAGAAAAGTAAAGAGTTCTATATTCGCATTTTATATTATATTTTGATCGTGTCAATGAGCGCAAAATTGATACTATTTATTTTTATCTCGATTACGTCACCAAGATTGTGGAAGATATTAAAATCTCATTCGGACGCAAGCGAATGGATCGTTGGATCCACAAGTAATTATTTATTGTTAACAATATAACATTGATTGAATCTCTAACAAAGGTAGAAGCGACGATTCAAATCTAACAAATGTCAAAGCTAAAGAGAATAATTACATAAGAGAGTCTCGCAGGATATTCGTATATAAATTTAAATATCTTATTTAAGTGAGCGTATTAGAATAGAGTGGTCTATTGCCTGGTAAATTGTCTGGTAAATTGCCTGAATAAAAATTAAAATAACAATATTTATATTAGAAGAAAATTAATAGTTGAAGCAATTTGAGAAATAAGAATATAAATATAACCACATTTATTTGTGTCACATAAAAAAATATAAAGTAAAAATAAAACCTCCTTTTACTTAACAAGTACAATATCTCAATAAAGAGCATTACTTGAGCAAGATTTAATCATTCAAAAAATAAAAATTACTTCGTTTTTAAAAGCCGAGAATTAATAACGATAAATCAATGGATAATTAAGTGGATAAGAAACTGCGATGATAAGAAAACTGATAAAATAAAGATGATAGCGGTGAGTTAATTCTTAAGATATAAAAGATTTATTTTACACAAAATATATATTTAAGTTGAAAAAATATATTAAGTTTTCTCTCTACGTGCAACATTTAAATAAAATTCCCGTAACAAATAAATTCATCGTCATTTGTATTTGTATCACTTGTGCTCAAACGGCGAATTACGACGAAATACCATTATAAATGAACATTTTAGTCAAAGGGAATTATATGTGACTTTTCGATTAATCATTCTATCTATTTGACTCGTGTATCTTTGGTTTAATATATACTAAAACGATATCTTAAGTCAAAACGTAACAGAATCACTTGTTCTTGCGCAACAAAACAGTCGCGATAAAAAAGCGACGAGTCTTTTAATTCAAATAAAATCATCATATTAAATTAAATTAAATTAAATTAAAATAATCAAAATCATATTAAAATTTAAAAAAAAAAAAAGAAAAAACCAATAGAATTTCCTCATTTATTCTACATCTTTTGAAAGAGCTACAGCATCCTCGACGGAGAATGGATGCTACGGTATTCGGACAAGAACTCCAGTAGAGAGATCGTGAAAGAAAAATCCGGTGGGGTCTGCACTCAACGACGCCGATCATATTCAGTTGGCGCGAGTCGTTCGTCAAAATCGTTTCGTCTCTCTCGCCGCTCCCTCAAAATCATCGTCGCGTCCTCGATAATACGGAAGAGCGATCAGTATAATCTCGCTTACTTTTGAGTATACTCTCGTATATTATCGTATGTGACTATACCGGCGTTTACAAGCATTTTTCGTAACTAAAGTGACAGTTGTCGGTGCGCGTTTTGGTCCTTGGTGCGTTTGCTCCATTTCTTCTCCTTCGGGAAAAAAAGAAATAAAAAAAAATAATAAATAAAATTAATAATAAAAGATAATTTGATGTACACGACTAAGGGCACGCACATGTTATTTAGGAAAATTAACGAAAGTGACGGTTCAGTCCTCGGAGTTCGGCTTGGAAAACGCGATTTTACCTCCCGCTTTCGCGAAAGTCGCCTTCCATTGCACGTGGTGCGCATGTAAATGCGGAATGTTGCTTGGCGCGTAATGATTTGCGTGGTCACATGTCATTGTCCATTTTCATTTACATGCGGTGTTACTCAATCTGTCACCGAACGTCGTTGCTTATAGCAAAGTAAAGATATTACATACAGAGAGGTGTGTGTGTGTGTGTGTGTGTGTGTGTGTGTGTGTGTGTGTGTGTGTGTGTGTGTTTATTATATAAAAGTATTATTATATATATAAATTATATTATATATATATATATAAAGTATTTAAAGACATAATCTTGTTAATACGGGCGTCTCTCAATAGATCATGTCTGCTTTCACTCTTATTAAAAAAGAAATTTGGAAACTGCATTGCTAAAGTATTTAGATAAGAAATTCTTTCCGAGATGGAGAAGAATATTTCGTTATGTTAAAAGACGAGGAAGAAAAATTCCCATTACCATTATCTCTCTCGACAAATTAAACAGTTATCAAATCAAATTGATTTTTCCTTGAAAGACACGACAGTTTCTCAAACGCGATATTGCGAATTCTTGAAATTCTTGGCAAATCTCGGTATAAATTTCGTAACAATCGTATAGTAACCAGATGGACGCAGGTTCTCGTATTCTGTAAATGTGGAAAATGCAAATAAAAGTCTATATATATTTCTGCTGTTTAAAATACTATATAATTTCTTTGTCATTCTATACAGGGTGTTTCCTAAGTAAGTACATAATCTTGAAGGGGATATTCCTTGGCTTATTTTAAGGAGAAAAGGCTTATTTTAAGAAAAAAAAGGTCCCATAAACATGTATTCTAAACTGCTTCATTTTCAAAATACAAAGTATCAAAGTTGTGCAAAGGAAATAAAAATTTCAAAAATGTGGAAAACATTTAAAAATATTTTATTCAAATTTGGTGATATTAATGTGATATTATTACATATTTTTTATTACATATTATTACATACTTTACATACATTATTACATACATACTTTTTGGTTACTATTATTTTCCATTTTTTTTTTCGTTTGTAATAACACAGACTGTTCTCTAATAAAAAGTGAGGCTATATCACATTAATTCTACGCATAAATTTGAATAAAATATCTTTAAATATTTTCCACATTTTCGAAATTTTCATTTTTTTTTTGCACAACTGACACCCATTTTGAAAACGAAGCAGTTTATGACACATGTTTATAGGACCTTTTCTTCTTAAAATAAGCCAAGACATATCCCCTTCAAGTTTGCGTACTTACTAAGGAAACACCCTATATATTCGCGCACAATCATTAGATACTAAAAATATTTAAAAAAAATAGTATTATAATGTAAATTAAATCTTAAATAAAAATGTAGGGTTTTTTCAGAGAGACATTTCATGTCGGGAAATGCAGTAGAATAATTTGACTAATACGAGAAAAACCGAGGCGACATTATAATTGGCCATATGCAACCAGAACGCGCCTTATCGGTACTACAAATAAGAAGATAAGCGAGACACAAAGAAGAGATTGTAAAGCAGCACAATCAAAAGTCAAAACGAGACGTAGAATTAGTGATAATCAAAGATGTTGATTGCTTTGTTCATAAACTGTTACATTATCGCGTTGCTGATACTCGCAAGCGAAACTTTTGCAGACCCCACTTTACGAAAGGATGAAGAATTCACTATCAGAATCGTTCACACGAATGATATGCATGCGAGGTAGGTAATTCTTTTCTCTTAGAAAAAAATATTATTTAAAATATCTCTCTCTTCTTTTTTCTTATATTAAAAATTTGACAATGCAAAACTGATTGAATTACAAGAAGTTAATTCTATATTATTTAAATAAAATAAGCATTATTTACGTATAAACGAGTCTCTCATAAGCCTAACCGATCAATTCCACTTTTTTCTAATGCAAACTTGTAATTGCAAAAAATTAATTCTATATTATTTAAACAAATTAAACATTATTCGCATCTATATGAATTTCTGAGAAGCCAAATCGATCAACTCGACTTTTTTAATAAATTTTTTAATTTCGATATTAGAACATATATGATTTATTAGCGGAGCCAATCAGCTTGACTTCTATAAAAGACTCATTTAATATTTACTCTTTATACATCTCGCACACATACATTACAATTTTGTGTAATTTTGCGTCACGCTACCGATAATTACCGCCACTATGCTAATCACAAATGTTAAAGCAGTTAATTATATCCCGCACCCATATGCTAATTAAATATGCACGCGTGTGTTTCTACACACGAACGTAATTTGACGAGAGAATTTCTTCATTCTTCCAAAGTCGTAATTTACGTATTTAAATCGTAGCCTGCACCGTCTGAAATTAAAATCTTGCTGGGGAACATTCTTAGATTCGAGGAGACGTCGCAATTATCGACAACGTGCACGCCGCAGGACTCCGCTGCCAGGAAGTGTTACGGAGGTTTTGCCAGAATCGCGACTTTAATCCGTCAAGCAAAATCGAAATCGCCGTCGACGATCTTTCTAAATGCCGGTGACACTTATCAAGGGACCGCCTGGTACAACGTATACAAGTGGGAGGCGGTGGCTTGGTTCATGAATCTCTTACAACCAGACGCTATAGTAAATATCAACTTTTAACTTTCGAAAAATATGAATTTCTCAGTTTGGTTATTGATCTGCAAAAACTGCACAACTCATTCTATGTATATAGATGAATTATATATAAATATATGCAAATAGCGTCTGCAGATAAACATGTAAATAGAGAAAAAACTAAATTTTTTTTTCATGAGAAGCAGTTTTTTGTGGAAAAAAAAAACAAGTCTCATTTTTTTTTTTAATTTTGTTCCTCTTCTCATGTATATATTTTGAACATCTTTACTATCATTAAAGAATACCGAAATCTCTTACAATCGGCTTCATCCATTCGCAATTCACATATGTAAACATTTTATAAACTAAAAACTAATCTTTTTATTTTATCTTTTTGAAAACAGTTTTAATGGATTAATGAGATTTTTGCGGTTAAAATAATACCAAACACAACATAATTTAGATAATTTTTAGTTAAATGTATAATTTTTTTTTTTTTTTTTTTATTATGCATTAACTGAAAATTATTTCATGTCGTGTTTGATATAATTTGCCACGAAAGTCTCATTTAAATTACTTACAAAGAAAAATAAATTACGTAAATAGACGTAAGAACTTGTTTTTTTTATTATAACATTTAAAAAAATATAAAGAAAGAAATAATATTATATATGAAAAAATAACCGTTTTTAAGAATAAACGTTTTAATAAAAAAGAAACGGTTTTTTTACATCTTTATTTATAGATATGGATAAAATAATCGTGCAAATTACAATATCTAAATAACATCGATTTGTGTGTGGTCGTATATGTATATTACATGTGATTGAATTCTTACAGTCCTTGGGCAACCACGAATTCGACGATGGCGTCAAAGGTCTAATACCCTTTATACAAAACGCCTCATATCCTATTCTGGCGGCGAATCTGGATCTTGCCGAACAACCGGATCTGGCCGCCACCAATCTGAAAAACAGCACGATTCTTGAAGTCAACGGCAACAAGATCGGCGTGATTGGTTATCTCACAAAGGAGACAAAGATCCTGTCGTCTACGGAAAATGTGATTTTCAAGGACGAGGTGGAATCTATCCAGCGTGAAGCTAAAAGGCTGAAAGAGCAGGGTGTCGACATTCTCATCGCTCTGGGTCATTCGGGCTACGAGATCGATAAGAAGATCGCCCAGGAGATCGAGGATATCGATCTGGTGATCGGCGGTCACACCAACACTTTTCTGTATCGCGGCAAACCGCCGGATGTTGAGACACCGGAAGGTTTCTATCCCACAGAGGTGACGCAGAAGAGCGGCAGAAAAGCTTATGTTGTTCAGGCGTATGCCTACACCAAGTACCTAGGTAACTTCTCCGTCAACTTTGACGCTAGAGGAGAGATAACATATATCGAGGGAAACCCGATTCTCGTGGACGCCACTGTGGAACAGGTGAACATTTTTGAAGAAAAAGTATTTCAGATACGGCAAAAAGAACGACGAGAAAAAAATTAATATTAGAAAAAAATTATTATATTAGAAAAAAAATTATGTAAAAGTAAAGAAAAATATATAATATATACAGGGTGTCCTAGACCGTACATCCCTTTTCTTTCAAAAACTAAGCATTTTAGAGAAAAACGTTTTGAACAAAAATTGTATGGTTTTGAGGGGAACATAATGGTGTCATTGGTTTAACCTTGGATGGCATCGTTAAGGTCAAGTCAAGGACATCTTTAATTTCTTAAATGGAACCCACTATTTTTTATTGCATATTCTTATAGATTATGTCGAGAGCTTTCCAAAACACTATAATAAAGTATTTTTTCATTAAGTACTTTTTGAGATATTTTATATTTTAATCTGACATATTTTGATATAAAAAATAAAATATTTCGTAAAATATTCAGTTTTTGATAATCTTACCGTAATACTTTTATATACAGAATAACGAAACAAATCAATTAATATAAAAAAATAATTGTTTTTAAGAAAATTATTTACAATGTATTTTTTAAAATAATTATTTGGTTTTTTTGGCACTAATTGATTTGTCTCATCATTCTGTACATAAAAGTATTACGGTAAGATTATTGAAAACTGAATATTTTACGAAATATTTTATTTTTTACATCAAAATATGTCAGATTAGAATATAAAATAACTCAAAAAGTACTTTATGAAAAAATACTTTATTATAGTGTTTTAGAAAGCTATCGAGATAAACTACAAGAATATGTAATAAAAAAAAGTGGGTTCCGTTTAAGAAATTAAAGATGTCCTTGACTTGACCTTAACGATGCCATCCAAGGTCAAACCAATGACATCATCTTATATTTCCCTCAAAACCATACAATTTTTGTTCAAAACGTTTTTCTCTAAAATGCTTAGTTTTTGAAAGAAAATGAGTGTATGGGTGGTCTAGGATACCCTATATATACAGAATGGGGCATTTATATTGAGACACCTAAATATCTAAAAAATAAAGCAAGATAGAAAGAAATGTTTCAGACAAAAGTTGTTCGGTTCTAAGGGATCATAAGATGGCGCCATTAATTTGACCTTGGATGGAGGCGCTTCGAAGATTTCAATGTCAATCTTGTTTTATTTTCTTTACACCAATTAATGTCTCTCATTTTTTGAGCTTAAAATATTAAGATAACATTATTGCAAAATAAATAATTTTATGAGATATTTCATAGTTTATGAAAAATTATGTCGAAGTCAAGTAATAAAATAAAATATAAAATATCTCATAAACTATTAAACTTTTGGCTATCATACTCTTATAACTTTTTATACAGAATATTGCAAGGAATCTATTTATATAAAAAAATTGGGGTGTTTCCATTAAAAAAACGTAGGTTGACCTTCATATGACCTTGGCACCTATACCTAAGGTTAAACCAATATCTACATCTTTTTTCTCCCTTCAAACCAAACAACTTGTATTTAAAACATGTTTTGTTATAATACGTACTCTCAAAAATAATAGCTTGTAATATTTTAAATGCCTTATTCCCTGTATAATATACACAAAATATTCACTATATAAAAACATATCTGTAATGATTACATATGCATATGAGAAATATGAAAAAATATGTTACGTTAACTATAATATACGCTTTAAAATATATAATGATTTTTGTTATTGTTTTCTATAGGCAAAGGATGTTCTAAAATTGATAGATGATAAGAGAGGACCCATTGATGATTTGGAACGGAAGGTCATCGGACAGACACGAGTACTCATCGACGGAGACAGCAAGAATTGCAGACGACAAGAATGCAACATGGGAAATTTAATCTGCGACGCTATACTTGATTATGTAAGATTTTTAATGTCTCTCTCTTTCTCTCTCTAATAATAAGCCTGTTTTCTTTGATCGCAGTATGCCGGGGAATACTTGGACAAGGACGGATGGACGGATGCTGCCATTGCGATCGTAAACAGCGGCAGCATTAGAACGTCCATCACCAGAGCGAGGAATGATCAGGTAATTAATTACGCATCTCTCTTTCACAATCTTTTCATCTTCATTCGCAAACGCAACATTTACAGGTCACCCGGAAAGATATTATAAGCGTTTTGCCCTTCGGGAATGTCGTTGTTAAGGCTTCCGTAACAGGGAAACAGATTCTTTCGATGTTAGAATGGAGCGTTCATAATCTCGACAATTTAACTTCCACCGGCAATCTAATCGGCGCTTTTCTACAATATTCGGGATTGCAGGTATATATAATTTATTTCTGAGATAAAATTTTTATTTATCTAGAAAAAGTCGCGTTAAATCTTATAAACATTATCATTTTCTTCGCTTGGCAATTATTTGTATATCGAAACTTTGAGTATATGTATATAGCCACTCCAACTCGTGTTCCGTCAAAGATTAACTTGCATTATTTATACAGGTAATATATAACACAAACCGACCGCCGAACTCAAGGGTGATTTCCGTTCAAGTACAATGCGCCGCTTGTCGAGTACCGACATATACCAAACTCCAACAAAATCTTACCTATAATATCCTCATAAATGATTTCCTTGCAAAGGGCGGAGATGGTTTTCATATGTTGGAGAACGTTACAACAATCCCGCTGAGTATGTCTATGTATCGCAATATTAATAAAATTCGTTTTGTATATATAGTATTTTCTAATTTAATCACGATTAAATTTTATTTTAACAGGTATTACTATAGCGGATGTATTGGAGCGATATTTCAATAAACACAGTCCGGTATATCCAGGCGTGGAGTGGAGAATTTCATACGTAGATGACATGTACGTAGATACGATGTACATAGATAATCTCGGGACGACGTATCGACCGATTGGGATGACAATCCTTTTACCACTCATTACTTGGCTATTGATGACATAAAGGAAATGCTATTAATTTAATATGATTAAATATCAACTTGTGACTAAATGATTATAATTAAACAGATTATATCTCCAACTTTTTATTCTGCCATCTTTCACAGTCCTCTCCCGCTCTTCTTTCTGTCGCTTTCTCTATTTCGATATTATTTGTGATTTATTTATTGTGATTTATATTAATAGAATAAAAACATATATATAGGGGAGAGTTGGGTAAAATCGAGTACGCGGGTCAAACCGGGTACCTCTGTTTTTTCATAATGGCTAACTTGTGTTATTAGTTGTAGATTGACGCTATGATTATCTTAAAACAAACTGAGCCCCTATGCACATGATATTTCTTTTTTAATAAAAGTTCAAAGTTTTTAACCCCCCAAAGATTGATATCGAGGCAAAAATCGAATCGTCGTGCACTTTTTCTGTATAGGGCATCTGTTTCGGTAAGTGTGGCATTGCATTCTGTACATATTAGAGAGTATATCATATTAGCTTTGATCGGCATTTTGTATGCCGAAATATACAACCGCCGTATTTGTTACTTTCCTTGTGGTGGGGCAAAACCGGGTACTTACACATAATCATATAATGAAAAGAGGCGGAGAACTGTTATTATGACTTTGTGTCTCTACAAAACGCAGTTGAAAACGAAAACAAACGTTCAGAAAAAGAAATCACTAAAAAAAAAGCTTTTTGAGGCCCCTAAACTTAAAACGTTAAATAAGAAAGTCCTGCACCAATGTCGAATAAGAGGATAGTTTTATTTGTGATTTTTGTCAATACAATACATCTTTATACCCATACACCACAGAACATTGCAATTACATTGCAGTAATATTACAATCTTGCAAATTGCAATATAATATTGTTGAGACATTATTGGAACATATAATTGTAATACTTTATGAGAATGTTACAGCAATATTTCAAAAACATTACAAAAAACAGTTTTCGGTAATCGCTAGTTCGTTTGTTTACCGCTATGCGGCGCGTGTTGCGTTATCTATCCCGCATTTAAGTTTCAGTCACGATGATTACATAAAGCTTGCAAAGAGCGGCTAATGATATTAAAGATATAACTATTTTTATCAGTTTAATTTATCCAATACAATCCCAACACAGGAAATTCAGATATTGAACTGATTGTTCAGTAATCGGATACATAAATATCCAAAAAAGTTAAAATTGTTCGTTAATTGTTTACTTAAAATGTAAAATAGAGTCTATATAATATATCTATATACAGGGTTGGGAAAGTTACTTTATAAAAGTAACTCGTTACCGTTACCGTTATTTTTTCTAAAAAGTAACTCGTTACCGTTACTCGTTACTAATTTTAAAAAGTAACTCGTTACCGTTACAGTTACTAAAAAGTAACGAGTCGTTACAATTTCCGTTACTTTTTTACAATACAAACTAATAAATTATTTTGCATAAGAAAAACTTTTAAAAAATTGTAAGCAAGATTTCATTCAAGGTTTATTACAAAATAAATGATTAAATTTTATTGAAATTCTTTATTAATTTTTAATAAAATTTGTTGATCCATAGTATCATCATTTAAATGCCCTCTTTGTGGTGTTAATACAGAGCCACCGATGCTAAACATTCTTTCTACAGATGCACTGCTTGATAGAGCTGTATTATATTTAATAAAAAGTTTTTTAAGTTTTGGATAGTCGTTTAACATTTCTATATTACAATTATTTGATTTTAAAAACCGTTGCAATTCTTCTCGTTCAGATTCATTTTGCACCGTTTTTTGCTCAAAAATGAAAAAATCATCGTGATCGTCAGATTTTCCAGCTTTTGAAGAATTTTCAGTTGATCGGATTCCCAATAAATCCTCCAAGTAATTTTCAGCACGTTTTCTTTTTTCTCCGGTTAACCAGTTTAACTTAAATTTTGGATGTAAACATGCTGCTATTATTAATTCTTTTGTTTCAAATATTGTAAGAAATTTAAAATCAAATATAGTAAATTAAGCGACATTGTTTGTTTTATTGAAATTATTACTTTTGAATCAATAGTTTAAAATAAAATAATATTTTTCAATTAAATCCTTATTTAAAATTAAATAACATATGTATTAATCAAATTAATAAGTTACCTTTTATTTAAACCTTGCTGAATAGCTTCAACTAATGAATGGCAATCTATAAGGTCAGATTTATTGAGATTTTCTAATTTTCGTTGCAAGGTACTTAGAACTGGTAGTAAATGAGAGCTCTGCTTTTCCGAAAAGATAAAGCTCTCATTGGATATCGCGCGTCGCATCATCGCACTGGTCTGCAAGAGCCATAAGTTGATCAATCACATTCAAGCATTTTTACAACATAATAAGAATGCTAATTGGTCGATTTGCTTACGGCTTTACGGTTAAGATAAAAATTTTATCACGCACAATAGCAAGAATAATATCTTAAATAAATCAAAAAATTTGAAAAAAGTAACGATAAAAGTAACTGTTAAATTCGTTACTCGTTACCGAAAAATGTAACAAAGTTACTTTTTCCGTTACAAATAAAATTTGTAACGCCATTACCGTTACAGTTACCGAAAAAAAGTAACTGTAACGGTAACGGCGTTACAAGTAACGCGTTACTTCCCAATCCTGATTAATAGATATCATCCTTTAGTTTTAATGGAAGAAGCTAATGCAGGATTAGCAAGAGAACTTCTTGATAAATCTAGAGAGGTTAATATTGTTCAAGCGCGAATTGAAGTAGAAAGGATGTGCTATAGAAATGCACAATGGATACATTTACATGAAGGACAGTTACGTGACTTTCCACGCCTAACATTAGAATATTTACGAGATTTGACTATTGGTACATTTCAGGTTCGTCTAGCAAGATCTTATATTCAAGATAAGATGCAGCGTGATGCACAAGAAGAATTTCAATTGGATTCGTTGTTTGATGAACAAGGTTTCATAAGGGTGCGAGTGTTTTCACGATTCCGTAATGCTACAAAACATCAAATATTTATAGCTTACAACATAAGAGATGCAGATAATATAGATGATGAGAGGGAGGCGATTTTTGGTTATTACTGCACCTGTAAGTCAGACGCACGGACTGTGGGTACATGTGCACATGTAACCAGCGTATTGTGGTATTTAGGATATGCACGACACCAGCCCAATGTTCGTTATCCCTCTTCATCATTATTGAACACAATATTAGATGCCGCTCAGAGACCATCACAGCAGGATCCAAATAATGAGTAATATACAATAAGATCATTTATTTTATTACCCCACACATACACACACACACACACACATACACACACAGCAGAGAGGGTTTGGAGTCAAAAAATACTACGGGAGTGACGAACCGTGGGGTCCTTATCTCTGCTGCGACACATAAAGATTTTTGTTCACGGAGCTTTTCAAGGTCATTCAAAATTCACAAATAATATCACTAACAGATTTTGTAAAACCCTACTATGTTTGTTTCAAACATTTTTCAAAAAAATCAATACCTTCCGAGATTTGACTATTCGGCAGCCCGAATTTTTCATGTTTGACTGGTTATAACTCGATAACTGTCCATTATTGAGCTTTGTGCCCATTACATCTTTTGTTCAGTAGGTCATAAGCTACAACATATGTAAAAACCAATTGATTTGACCAGGACAGATTTTCCATATGATTAGTGCGGGGTTCTTTCAATCTTTAATCTACAATTTTCAATGCATATAGTTTGATACGGGTATAATGATGAGCCAAGACCACATTTAAAGCCCGTATCAGACTAAGTATTGAAAATAAAAGATTGAAGATTAAAAATTGGAATTTGATTAATCAGAACAAAAAAGATTAAAATTTCTTTGTTCTGATTGGTCAAATTTCAATCTTGAATCTTGAATCTCAATCTTCAATGCGTAGTCTGATACGGGCATAAGAAGCAATCGTTTTACGTTGAATATATTTACAATAGACTACGGAAAATATGTTTTTACAAGAAAATGATTGATTTTTTTGCTAATATATCATAAAAAGATTAATTATACAAGTGGAGCGATCGCGAATATCATAATAGAGCAAGCGAGGTGCAATTATTCTACCAAAAAATCAATAAAAAATGTTGATTAAACTCTTTGAGATATAGTTATAAATAATCGAGCTGTTATATTATTTTTGAATATTCTCGCCGTTCACTGCTGAGCCATATAGTTCCGATAGGAGGCCGATAGGTGGTGACGGCGTCGCTTAGAAAATGATTAATTTGTTAATTTCCGATAAAAAATTCAATAAATTATGAAAATAATGATGGGGCAATATGGAGCAATTAAAGAGGAATCGTTTCATGCTGGATATAGTTGCAAAAAACTATTGGAAATATGTTTTTGAGTGAAAATGATAAATTTTACGTTTTTTGTAAATTTTTCAAAAACTATTAATTTTAAAAGGGAAGCAATTGTGGATTCTGACGGAGCAATTAAGGAGCAATCGTTTGAGCTGTTAATTATTCAAAAATATGAACTTCCAGCGCCAACTTATTTCCTTCTTCTTCTTCTTCTTCTTCTTCTTCTTCTTCTATGGCTGTTTGGGCATTAGGGAAGTCATCCATACACCATTGTTTTTTCGCCAATTTATTTTCGGTAGCACGAACATGAACCATATGGAGATTTGATCGACAGTACCGAAAAGTGGATGTGGGTAAGTGTTTCCAGTTCCTAAAAGTGGATACATGGCGCTGCTCTACGGCCTAGAAAAAGCGTCCCACGAAAATCGCCGGCATTGCCTCTCTCAGGCTTCTCTCTGGTAGAAACGAGAAAAATTGATATTTCAATAGAGCCAACTTAACTTTTGCTTGTGAATGCAAATAAACATAATCCTTGACAATT
Source organism: Polyergus mexicanus (assembly GCF_030449975.1). NCBI lineage: Eukaryota > Metazoa > Arthropoda > Insecta > Hymenoptera > Formicidae > Polyergus > Polyergus mexicanus. The sequence goes on from NW_027223342.1 coordinate 3,242,698, forward strand.
TTTTTGTTAATTTTCCATTATGATTATTAATACGAACGGTAACTGTTACACAAACATCGATATATAAATTATATATCGATTATATATTGATGGTTACAAAATAATGAAAAGTAAAAATTGACACCATCTACTCTCAACCGTTTCCACCGACTAAATTTCGTGTCAATTCGCTGCCACTCCGACAAAGCTTAGGCTTAGATCGAAGTGGGAGTGAAATGAACGCCATCAGTCGTGTTTCCATCGACTTAAATTTGGTTCTACTAGACGCGATTTGATCGTACTAGATGCGAATTAATACTTCGGTGGAAACTAGCCCACTGTTTGTAATGGGTGCTTTCCATTTAGTGACTCAAGTCGACACAGGGTATCATTCTATCTTTGTTATTCACTGGTATTGAAAGAAGCTCAAATGATGATTTCACTAAACTTGTATCGACTTGAGTCACTAAATGGAAAGCATCCAATCTAAAATGTTTTAAGACAAGAAGATTGACTGCGCGCGCCGATGATTTCATCGCGCCAATATGGCCGGACAGTATCGGTTGTCTGCAACGCGACTGTGAGAGCGGGTTGTCCGGAAGGCGCTCGTACTGGAGATAGATCCAGAAAAATATGTCGGACTATCTAAGGTCCGCGCTCGGGTACTTGAACGGAGGCAACGGCGGCGGCAACGAGTACGTCGGCCAAACATTGGACATCAACAATGTGAAACTGCGGGTGACGCGATTGATCGCCGAGGGTGAGTCTATCTCCGGCTGGCACCTCCTACCGCGATAAGGTCGATCGCAGAATTGTTCGTTTTCCACGTAAAGTCGATAATATCGCCGAGAAAAGGAGAAAAAAGAAAAAAATAGATCTCGTGCCAAATCTCATATGACATCTGTCATGTGTCAAATGCGTTTTGACAAGCGAACCAAAATGATGATTTTGACATTAGTGCTCATATTTTTTATTTATCTTTCTCCTCTTCCATCATACATACCAGTCTTTTGTTAGATTTTATATTGTCAGTTTATAGTACTTGTCAATATTAATATACATTGTCACATTATTAGTGCTAATGTTAATTAATTACTCCAAATAAAAGGATTAGACTATTGGATTTATACATTTGTATATAAATGTTCTACTCGAGTTATCAGGTATTTATCTTTCTGTATTTAACATCTAAGACAATTATAACATTTATAGAAATATTTGGCTGGATTTACTTTCTAAAATAAATAAGCATTATTTAATCATATATTGTTGCATAATACATGTATAGCATTTATCTATACACATGATAGCAACATGAGACATATATAGTTGTTATAATCGAATTATGTATCATTATTAACATTTAGATAATTTGTGGCAAACATCGTATCAACAGGTGGATGGGCTCTGGTGTTTGCAGTAGAAGACATTGCCACAGGAAAAGAATATGCGCTTAAGGTAAAAAAATATACATTTGAGATATTTCAGATCTTTTTCTTTACTTGGAATATATTAAAATTGTCTTTGCTAGAAACTTATCGCCATCGATGAGGATGCGAATAATATTATCATACAAGAAATAGAAACACTGAAGAGACTGTCGGGTCACCCGAATATTATTCAGTTCTTGTACGCTCAACGGCTGGAACGAGAGGATCGTAAGGGTTACGAGTATTTGGTCGTTACCGAACTATGTCCTGGTGGTACCATAGCTGATATACTTAGAAGCGTGTCTGCGAATACGCTGACTCTCGCTCAGGTGTGCAAGATAGCCTATCAGGCAACACGAGCAGTGCATCACATGCATAGTCAGCAACCAGAACCCTTCGTACATCGTGACATTAAGCTGGAAAACTTTCTACTTGGAAGAGACGGCCTCGTGAAACTCTGCGACTTTGGTAGCGCGTCGACTCAACAAATATTGCCGAATCCATCATGGAATGCTCAAAAACGCGCCACACTAGAGGATCAAATGGCCAAGTATACAACCCCCATGTACCGCGCCCCGGAAATAATGGATACATGGAACAATGAGCCTATAGGGCCTCCAATGGATTGTTGGGCTTTAGGATGCATATTATATTCTTTGATTACATTGCGGCATCCGTTTCCCGAAGGTAAGATGCGATATATATAGGGCAAATCACTAAAAACAGAATATTTAAATATCTCTCATGGAAGTTAAAAAATACATACATACATATGTGCTTACAGAGAGAGAGAGAGAGGAGGGGGGGAGGAGAGATATGCAAAATATAATTCCAATGATTTGTAGCACAATACGAATATGGACGTGATTTTTTTTAGTCTTCTTTTTTTAATTATATGAAGCTAATATATTTTATCCCTTGCATGCATATTGTAACTGATATTAACATCATTTAACTTAATGATACCCTGATGAATTATGCATGCAGAAATTGAAATATAAACAAGATCATTTTTTAGAGATAAACTTATTTCATTTATATTAAATGTATGTACATTAGAAATGTTTACAGAATTATATTTCAGAGGACTTTGTAAGTTCAAGAAAGATATTTAAATCCTTTTTTCTAATAACTTTATCCTATGTATAAAATTTATCATTATTGTTAATTTATAATTATATTAATATAATAAATGTGTTTTGAAACAAATCGAAAGAAATTAGAAATTCATTCTTTCAGCAAAAACTTGAATATATACAACAATAGAGTCTCTTTCTCTCTTTAAAACACTTTCCTTATCCTACAGGTAACAAGCTAGCAATTGTGAATGGCAAGTATCCACCGTTACCGCCTAATCCGCGGTACGCGTGTCTGCATGATCTGGTGAAAGGGTGTCTGCAAGTCTCGCCTATACAAAGATTGACGACGGCGCAACTCTTGGAACGTCTGGCAGCGATTGCCGAGTCAAACGACTTCGATCCTAGAGAACCGCCGCAAATCGAAATTGTCGCGATCAAACCGTCGCCACCCCCGCGTCCGACGCCGCCGCCGCCGCCACCACCGTCGTCGTCGTCATCCTCGTCATTGAACACGCCACCGCCACCTCCTCGTCCTACTCACCCGGTAATGATGCCGCCACCGAGACCGGCGCCCGTGCAGACAACGGTGTCCAAAGTTCCGGCAACTCAAGCTACAACGGGCCTATTCAATTCGCTGAGAGGCGGCGCCGGTAGCATCCTGCGCAACCTGAAGGATACCTCCAGCAAGGTGATGCACACCGTTCAACAGAGCATGGCCAGAACGGAGCTGGATGCGAGTTATGTGACGTCGCGTATACTCGTTATGCCGTATCCGGCCGACGGAATCGAGTCTGCCTATCGTGCCAATCATGTGGAGGACGTGAGAGTCTTTCTCCAAGCTAGGCATCCACCGCCCGCTCAGATTCAGCTGTATAATCTGTCTCGCGGCCGGCCAAACGTCACGAGGCTTCCCGGCAGGCACATCGATTGCTCGTTTGCCTACGCCACGCCGGAATCGAACGCGCCTATGCTGTTCGCTCTGTACCAAATCTGTCAGGATATCTATCAGTATTTGAGCGCCGACTTCAATCACGTGGTGGTGCTATATTGTACCGTGAGTACAATCGCGATTACTGAAGTGCGTAATTTCTGAAGCGCAAAACAGTTCACAATTGATCTTTCTTTAGGATGGATACCGAGCGAGCGCCACGGTAGCGTGCACTCTGCTGATTTACTGCAGAGCTCTAACCACAGCCAAGGAAGCTATCGCTTTATTCACGACGCGACGTTGCCAGCCGCCGCATCTGCAGCCTTCAGAATTGCGCAGTATCAATTACATGAGTTTATTGAGCAGCGGCCGGTTACCGCATACTAAGCCCTTGGTCTTCCGTTCCATCGTCATACAACCGGTACCATTGTTCACTAGAGCGAGGGATGGTTGCCGTCCTTATATAGAGATCTACAGCAACGGCGCGTTGGTTTTTACGACCAAGAAGGCCATCTACGAAGAAATGAAACTATTTGGAATGATGGAGGGCAAAGTCTGTTTGATCTTAGGAGACGCGGCCGTGCGCGGTGACGTTACTATAATGATACATCACGCCAGGCAACAACTGGGCCGCGTAATCGGCATCAAAATTGCCTCGTTACATTTCCATACCGGTTATGTACCTATCATCGAGAGCGCCTTGACATTTGAGAACCGCGACTTGGACGATGCGCCCGAGATCGGTGGCAAATTTCGCATCGTGCTGAACGTAATGATAGGTGAGGAGAATTCGAAGCTATCCAGAGTACCGGCGCCTTGGGAGGCGGAAACTTGCGTCAATCTCGTCCCAGATCCGCTGTTCGGCTCGCCGCTGGAGATGGAGGAGACACTGGAGAACTTCAGGACCGCTCCTCGTCCGAAAGAGGTAGAATGCTTTGTCCGCTTTAATCAGACATATAATAATTATTATATTAATAACTCTTTTAACGCCAAGTGCAGAAAAATCGATAATAATTAATCATGGTGATTATTGCAGATTCATAAGGCACAATCAAACGAAACCGATAGAGTTTCGCAACATGAAGCAATACTTCAACAACCAGAAAACCCGAGAGAGAAGGAGGAGATGAACATAAAAGAAGGGAATAACTTTCAGGAAGCTGATTTGCTGAATCTCGGCATGCCGGACAATACTAATAGTATCTCAAATACTCCCGCCACCACGGCGGCAAATCCAGGTTTAGATATTTTCTCTAACTCTAGTCAAAACGAAAGCGATCTCTTGGGCGGTTTCAGCGTGTCGACATCGCAGATCGAGACTGCCACCTCTACCTTGATTAATAATAGCGCCTCGGCTGATTTATTGTTTGGACACAATGACTCCGCAACGAGAAACAATAATAATCTGAACATGAACGATCTATTATTTGGACAGAATCAGACAATGTCGAGTAACGTCAAACAGGTCAATGATATGCTATTCGATCCGCTAGGCGGAAATACCGCAAACAATCTTCTTGGCGGCTTCGCGGCTAATTCTACCGCCAAAATCCCGAATACTGAGGAGAACTTGCCACGAAATGCCAGCGTGCCGAACTTTGCCGCTCAAGCCAGTAAAGATCCGTTCGCCAATTTGGCCGGTTCGTTGGGAACAAGTCTTGCGAGCAGTTGGAACGGTACGCCAAAGAACTCGAGTACCCCACAATCGGCGAGTCCGGCGCCCGCAAGCACACCGATTCACTCTAGCCCGAACACGATGCACAAAACCAACGATAACATAAACAGCGGTGCTACGGATCCGCTTGGCGGTAAAGCGAAAGAGAAGGCGAGTGGCGATGCGTTCGAGGATCTTCTTGGCAGTCAGGGATACAATTTCTTCAGTTCGCGCAAAGCCGAGAAGGACAGCCCGAAGACAATAAATCAGATGCGAAAGGTAGAAGTGGCTAAGACGATGGATCCTGATAGGTTGAAGATAGCTGAATGGACGGAGGGCAAGAAAGGCAATCTACGAGCTTTGCTTTGTACCCTGCACACTATCCTGTGGCCGGAGGCTGACAGATGGCAGCGTTGCGAAATGCATCAATTGGTTACGGCCGCGGATGTCAAGAAAGCGTACAGAAAAGCCTGTCTGGCTGTGCATCCGGACAAGGTACTTGAATTATGTTGAATTTTGAATATTATGGTTTTTGCTTTATAGTATAAGTGTCATCGTTTTTCTTATATAACTCACCAAAATATTAATATCTTTAATTTACCAGTACATATATATATATATATATATATATATATATATGTACTGGTAAATTGAATATATATATATATCAATAAAGATAGAAAGATAAATAATTTATTATTATCGATAATACAATTACATCTTACATAAATGTTAATTTAATAAAATAAAATATTGCCTGAATATAATTAGACATATTGTAAATATTAATTTTGTTATTTAAACAAACCTAAGAAATGTAGTTTTTAAGTTAAGATAGAAGAAATTTATTGCGAATCAATGTTTTTCTGTTATAGCAAGCTGGCACGGCGAATGAGAATATTGCAAAGTTGATTTTTATGGAGCTGAACAACGCATGGAGCACGTTTGAAAATGACGCGTTGCAGCAAAATCTATTTAGCTAATTTTAATGACCTTTATCTGTTATCGAGAGAATCTGTTTGTGTAATTAATTTAATTCCTAGTGGAAGGGGAGCTAAGAGCGAGCGGGAATCTTATCCGTGAGATAACCGCAATAATTGCATTCCAACTACGTTATTTTAGCTTTAGAGAAAGAAAGAAAGAGAGAGAGACAAGGTGGCAAAAGAAAGGAGCGAGATTGGCAAAGCAGTGCTTCGAGATACATCTCCTTATTGTTTCAACGCCTTGCAAACCTAGTTAAAATCTCAATTATGACAGTATGGTGTATAACATATATATGTATATAATGCAAATGTACATTAAAAAGAAATTCCCAAATATACGAAGCTATTTTCCGGCCGAAAGAGAAAGCTTTGTACACTATTATCTATCGCAAAATATAAAAATTCGAGAATTTCTGTAGAGGTATTCTATTGCACTCATCATCACACACACATACATCACAATATTTCAGCACCTGATCAGTTATGAAAAAGATTGCATATAATGTAAGGATAGTATCTCATAGGCATTATAATATAATATTATTTTTTCGATAATGTAAGGCACAGAATACCGCTACTAGAAATATAATATTTCCTGAATTTGAAGATTTAATGTAAAATTTAAGATTTTTTAGAAGAGATAAAGAAAAATGGTTCTTTCTTAACGCATACATTTAATAAAACTTAATTTCATCAATAAGAGCATGAAATATAAATACGAAAAAGAGTAAAAATGACACAAATCAGTATCTTTAAACTTTGATTTAAATTATTTCTTTAATATACAGGGTGTCCTCCAAAATATATTTTTATGAATTTAAAGTAAAATTTTTGTTAAAAATAAAATTTCGAAGAAGACTCCGTTATTCGTACAACTTTTGAATACACCATTGAATATTTTAATTAAATTTTGAATTAAATTCAACTTATAAAAATAAAATTTTTGTTTATTGCTTTTATTTTATTGCTTATACGTAACATCTCTATTTTTGATATATAAGAAAGAATCGACTAGAAATTTATTAGAATCTCATTAAAAGATTAAAGATTTATATCTTTTTCTATATTGCCAATCGAGTTTTCTCAAGTCTTGATTTAAATCAATTTTACATTTTTTTTAAATTCTTACACATTATCAAAACAATCTCGAAAGCTATTATTGGTTTTATTTATTTCAGTTAAGAGAAGTATCGAATTGCGTCCCAAGAGCGTGCAAATAAAGTCAGGTCACGGCTTTCGGGACACCCCATGTATTAATAAGAGCTCCAAGAAATCCGTTCTTTTTTAATTCATAGAACACTGCGAGAGACATTTATAACAGGCGTCAGCAGAATTCGCGAGTATTGGTTGCATTGTCGAATACATACACATATACACATATACATGAAGAGAGACAGGCGCAATACAAACGAGAATGCCACGAGCGCGCTCCTATGGACGAGGTATCATAGGGGTGAAAGTTAAAGGGAGGGGCTGCTCGTGAAAATGGCCGTTACGCACGGGGTAGACTGTCCGGGGGTGGGCAAGTAACGGGGGGGGTGATAGCTCTTCGCTCATCCTTCGTGTCCTCCGCGAACCGACGACCAATTGACCGATTGCCTTGCGACCATCGACACGATTTTATACCCCGATTTAAGATCGACAACAGCTATTATGTGGCGACGGCCAAAAAGCGATCCCTGTTCGGCTCTTCTTAAACCCCCACCGGACGCGCGACCTTCCATCCCTTCCGTCAAGAGGTAAGGTCGTCTCTCTGTTTTGTGTACCCCATTTTACGAATTATGCGATTATAATCTCTCGCCTTAAAATATATATGTGTGTGAAAGATGTGTCTGTTTTTTTTTTTTTTTTTCGTGTTCCGAGTTCCGAGAGAATTATTTTGACAGTTGCGGGAAATCAAATGGAACGGAGTAACTGTCCCTGGCATAGGTGAAATATATTTTCTCTCGGTGCATAAACGTAACGTGAGAATATTCTATTCAATCGTGTGTGATATTGCTATTTAAAGAGAGAAAAAATTTATTAAAATACTATATAATAATTTTAAATTAATCGTTTTTATATAAAAATTATTGTTGGCTTTTAAGCTTTTCTTTCATAAAGCATTGATATTTGTGATAGCTTATAATGTGTGAAAAAAATATCTCAAAAAATGTAATTCAGAAATAATTTAAAATAAAAATATTGTACACACAATAACGAGATATTAACAAATATTTATTAATATAAATTTATCTATCATACGCATCATATTATGCTTTCAGATTAGGCCCGCTCTTCGGCAATGCACGTCAAAAAAGCTAAAAAATAGAAAAAAAAAGAGGAAGGGGAGAATAAATAAGGAAAACCGAGGAAGATGCTTGGCTCCTATTCGAGAGTGGTGATCCTCCTTTTGTTAGGGGCTTCTGTGTCAGTGTCTAGCACTGCGGATACTGCGAAATCTCTGAGAGCGGCGAAGGCTAGGCTCAGATCATCTTACGCATCTTGGCGGATAGTGGTATGTTTAACACAGCCTCAGACCCCTTTCAAGACAGACGTACAGAGAGCATGGGAGGAAGCGAGATTGGAATCTTTTCACGCGGATATGGATGTGTCGTATATAGAAGCAAGGATGGCACCCATGACAGATTCCTTGTCGTATCCCTTGTCACTGTTAAACAAATTTTGTACAGACATCGAAGGCGGAAAGACAGTATTAAGCCTTATTATAGGGGGAGGATCGGCAGCCAGATTTCTCGTCACGGCTGCTGCCGCTTTGAATCTTCCAGCTCTATGGTTGCCGTTCGCACACCGAGATTTTCTTCGCCAGGTACACGTTTACGAAATTTAGGATTGCATAGTTGGAGCTATGCCAAAGGATATATACACAGGATGTTCCTAAACATATGTGAAAGAATTCGGGAGGTGATTCTTTGGGTGATTTCTTGAAGGAAAGTTCGTCATCAACCTTAAACGGCATAGTTTTTGAGATACAGAGTATTAAGGTTTTAAAAAGCAGGCCCCTGTTTTTTAAAAAACAATCTTAGCCCCTTCGCTAACAACACACATGTTCAAAAAGAAGTTCTCTGGACGTTCGATTTCTAGACGATTGAATTTCTTGTATTTTTTCCCTAGAATCATCTTAAATCCTTATAGCTTATATCACATTGAAAATATTGAAGATTTAAGGATTCGCATAGTTGCATAATGCGAAATAGTCCATTATACACCTGATATTTTTGATCGTATTCGCCAATCAATGAGAAGGAGAACAGATTCACATCATATCATTACTGGAGGTGGTTATTTCCAATAATTGCTATAATTTTGTTTAATTTTGTTTTGATCAAAATATATTTTTCTGCAATCTTATTTTTTTACTTGAACATCGTGTACCTCTTAACACTCTATAACTGTTTAGAACATTGGTGTATATATGAAATTTTCTTCAAGAAATTAGCTAAGGAATCAACCCTCGAAATTTTTTGCTCATATTTAAGAACACCTTGTATATATACTGTGTATATCCCTGTATACCTTTTTATTGTTATCATCAAATTTTATATCGCCTTGTAGAACGAAAAAACGAAATATACAAATGTCGTGCAACACGCAAAGATAAAGGATTTTTTGATTACTTAGGGAAATCTTGGCCGGTTTGAGAACCGCATAGGTTCGAGCCCGAAAGAGATCGGAGCAGCGGCTGCCGCCCTAATGCATCGAGCTAACTGGCACGCGTTCACTCTCCTCATCGACACTACTCTGTTGCCCGTAACCCATCTCCTACAGATGAATCAGCCGACGAGGCTGACGCCTCGCGCAATCATACATCTGCCGACCAATGATAGAACTCTGAGATTGCGATTGAGACGGGTGGCCGAGGAGGGGGGCAGCGGCGGGATCGTGGTGATGGCGTGCGATCTGAACAATGCCCGCAAGATCCTCGGGGCAGCCGGCAAATTCGAGATGCTCTCGGGTAGATTCTTGTGGCTCTGGTTGGACCTCAAGGCGGAGCTACGTCCGAACGAGCCCAATATCATCAGCTCGGTGATTCACGGCATGCGCGTCACCGCCGCCGCCGCAGCCGGGACGAACGAGAACTTGCCGCTGGAGCGAGCGATAAATCACGACGAGCGGCCTTTGCCGCTGATGAGTTCGTTGCCGAGTTTAACTAACGACATACACCGGCTGCAAGAATATAGATGGCGAGATGAGAGGACCGTGACCAAGCGAGAGGACAGAAGCTTCAATTTCGATGAGGAGGAAGAAGGGAGGGTCGCAAGCGACAAGGAACTCAATTCCAAGAACTTTATGCCAGTTGGTATGCTCGCACTCAGACCATCTGGCATCAAGATCATGGGCAGCGATACTATACTCTCCAGAATGCTGAGGGAAACCTCGCAGGCGTTGGACGAGACCTTTCAGGAGGCGAAGCAACGATTGGGCCGTATGCGCGATCTGCAACTCAGGGAACACTTTGTCCCAGAATGCTTTCCGGATCGTAACGCCAGATTCATGACGAGCGACGCGAGAGAGAACGTTTCCGCAATTCTAACTAGGAAATTGAAGAGATCCATGAGACAAATCTCTAGGGACAAGGCAGAGTTTCAGTTGCTGAACTTGCAAGCCGTCAGATTTCCCGGGAATAAGACTCAATTAAGGTTTAATTTGGCCCCCTGTAAATATTTCCACCTATTACACGCTCAAAGGCGAAAAATAATTAATCGCACCAATATTTAACAGGTGGACCAAAGTTGGCACCATCAAGGGTGGTAGAGAGGTCCGTCTGGATACCATAATCTGGCCAGGTGGCGGTATTGTGCCAGCGTACCTCGAACAAGGTGGCGAGAAGATAGGGATGCCGATTTATCGCATCGTCACTGCTCTAGCGTCGCCCTTCACTATGATCACGAATCTGCAGGAAGGTTTCTGCTTACGCGGTCTTATTTGCCAGCAGGGTGATATGGTCATGTGCTGCTACGGGCTGAGCATGGATTTGCTGACGGTGGTTGCGCGCGAGTTGGGCTTCCGTTTTGATCTGTACCTGGCGGACGATGGACTGTTTGGCAAACGGAACGGCCGAAGCGGCACGTGGAACGGTGTGATGGGCGAACTGGTGTCCGGCCGGGCTCAAATGGCGTTCGCACCCTTAAGCGTATCCGCTCATCGTGCCGCAGTGGTGGATTTCACCACGCCGTACTACTTCAGCGGCGTGAGTTTTCTCACGGCGCCGAAACTCCGTTCTGAGATACCGCTGTTCGCGTTTCTGTTCCCATTTAGCACGGAGCTGTGGATAGCCGTGTTCACATCTCTCAATTTCACCGCTATTGCCGTGGCGCTCTACGAATGGTTCAGCCCGTTCGGCCTGAATCCCTGGGGCAGGCAGCGCAGCAAGAACTTCTCCATCGCCTCCGCGCTGTGGGTGATGTGGGGTCTCCTGTGCGGTCATCTCGTGGCCTTTAAAGCACCCAAATCCTGGCCTAACAAGTTCCTCATCAATATTTGGGGCGGCTTCTCTGTTATCTTCGTGGCGTCGTACACGGCCAACATTGCCGCCCTTATCGCCGGTCTGTTTTTTCATTCTGCAGTGAGCAATTATCACGATAAAAGTGTAAGTATCTCCTTTCTTTTTTATTATCGGTAAATTTGTTGATTATCTAATGGCGTTGTAAAAAAAAAGAATTAGTATTAAAAGATAAGTATTAAATCATTTTTATCTCAATTATATTCACTGTTAATTAGTTATTTTTTATAATAATTATGTCGAAAATTTATTATTATTTGTAAAATATTATGAATGAAATAAAATATGTGTCAGTATTAATTAACATTTGAATACGAGAAAAGATTATGTATTTTGTTCAAGCATATCTCTAGTATATCTCTTTTAATAATAAATTTCCGAAACTTGTGTACATTTTACAGCTGTTATCCCAGAGAGTTGCTGCGCCAAGAGCGTCTGCGGCCGAATATTATGTGCAAAGAGCGAATCCGCAATTATGGTCTCACATGTCTCGATTTTCTTTATCGGATGTCGCCGAGGGGGTGGAAAGATTAAGGAACGGCACCCTGGACATCCTGATCGCGGACACGCCAATCTTGGATTATTATCGCGCGACCGACGATGGTTGCCGGTTGCAAAAGATTGGCGATACCATCAATGAAGATACTTACGCAATCGCCCTCACGAAGGGACATCCCTTAAAGGAGAGCATATCTAAAGTCATAGCGAATTACACCAGCAACGGGTTGCTCGACATTCTGCAGGAGAAATGGTGAGTGACGCGCAAAAAATAAGTGCAAAAATTTATTAATCGATATCGGTTCGCGGATAAACTTTCTTTTTATTTGCGCGATAATTACGGGAGCGTAATAATTACGTTAGACTAAAATACATTAAGTGGTAAATAAAGTCTGTGTTTACGCAAACTGTCCGAGATAATATATTACAGGGTGCCCAACCAAAAGTCGCCACCCTCTTTTATTTTTTAAATTAAAAGAGGTAGACCGTAACAAATATATATCAAATTAAATGGTTCAAACTTTATTGTGAGTATAGTGATTGCTTCCAAAAACTATCTATGTTAAAAAACGGACAGGTACGCATAATTTTTTTATAATAATATGAATTTTTTGGCATGAAAAAAGTTGTAGCGCTGTTTGAAATGAATGCGATGTATGATATAATATAAATATTTTACATATTATACGAGTCTTATCGACTTAAAATATCGCGGGCGACATCTATCTTTTCATTTCGGCCCTGCGATATGGCTAACTTCGGATTGAGTATTAAGCGGGGAGCACACACTTTTGCATAAGCGCATAATCATAAGCATAAGGAATTTGATTGGTCAATTTCCTTATGTATAAGGAAATGGACCAATCAATTTCCTTATGCTTATGATTATGCGTTTATGCAAAAGTGTGTGCTCCTCGCTTTATGATCAAATGACAATATGACATATATCTCCAAGGGAGAATTCACACCTTGGCAGAAAAGCAGAAAGCAGAAAAGCAGAAGCCAATCAGAACTCGTGCTAGAAAAGCAGAAGCCAATCAGAACTCTCGCTGATAGTAAGCAGTACATTCTGCTTTTCTAGCGCGAGTTCTGATTGGCCTTTGCTTTTCTGCTTTCTGCTTTTCTGCCAAGGTGTGAATTCTCCCTAATGCACGAGTCAGAAGTTGGCTATAACAGGGCAGAAAAGATAGACGTCGCCCGCGATATTTCAAGTCGATATAAAACTCATATAATATATAAAATACTTATATTTTATATCATACATTGTTGTATTCGTTTCAAATAGTACTATAACTTTTATCATATCGAAATATTCATATTATTATAAAAAAATTATGCATACCTCTCTTCGTTCGTTAACACAAATACCTCTCTTTTGAGTGGATGGCCACGTTTGGTGGGATACTCTGTATATGAGTAGCGCACAAAAATTTTCTTTTATCTAAATTTAATTAATTTTTTATTGCCGGAGTAACTCTTTAAAAACATTTGTCACACGTATCCCAGACAGCACAAAACATCCTCAGGATCATCCTGAATATGTCCAGGACGGTTCAGGACATTTGTAGGATGTTTTAAGATATTATTATAAACATATATTTATAAAAGTTTAATATGCATACATAATTATTTTTAGTTGTGTCGACTATTTTATATAATTTAGAAATCTTAAGTATTATAATAAGTATTAATGTCCTATAAATGTTCACTGGATAACCTCTGGATGTCTGTAGGATATATCTGCCCTGTCTATTATATTGGATGTCTTTTGGATTTCCAGAGGACATATACATGTGCAATTAATTGTTAACATTAATTTCGTTTAATATTAATAATTGAATTTGATGCGCACATTTTCATATATCCAAAATTATTATTTATTTAATATTTCATGAGAAATGTTACTGTTCGCAACATTCCAAAAACTTTACAAACAATAGTATTCAACCGCTAGTTCGTTTGTTTAACGCTATGCGACACGCGAACTCGTATATGAGATTTGGTCATGAGAATTATATAAAGCTTGCAAAGAGCAACTGACAGGAAAGTACAAATGTAATTATTTTCTATCAGTTCAATTTCTGATGCAATCCCAACATAGGGAATTCAGATATTGGATTGTTTAGACAATATTACACAACTCAAGCCAAACCTAAAATATTCATGTATAGCACGAAAGCCTCAAATACTAAAGAACGGTGAACTATTTTTAATATTAGATTTTTAATATTGGCAGTAAATAACAAAACATAATTTTAATTTATATTTAAATTTTTTAATTTGCTCCTTGAAACATACGAAAAATATCCCTAACATATCCTATAAAAATCCTTAGGATGTTCCACAGAATCTCCCTGGATTCTCCAGAGGTTAATATACGGCTATCATTTACTCTTCCTCAGGACATCCAGAGGAGATCCGAGGGTTACAATGGGATATCCTGAGGATATCCTACATGTATGTCCTGGATGCCCTTTGGACGTCCTAAGGACATCCTTGTGCTGTCTGGGATAAAATCAATCATTCATTCACACAGAGATTTTTACACATATAATATATATTTTATATATAATATATGTATATATATCATTATTTATTCATATATCAATCAAAAATCATCACACACAATATCACTAATTGTAAAAAAGAAGTACTACAATACCCTGATAAACGAGCTAATTTCAGGTACGGTGGTCTCCCATGTCTCGGAGGTCGACAAGGTATGAATACGGGGTTAGATGCTGAGTCTGGAGGTCAACCCAGGCCATTGGGAGTGGCGTCCGTTGCCGGGGTGTTTTGTCTGCTTGGGATGGGCGTAGTGCTCGGTACCATCATATTAGCGGGAGAGCATTTATTCTACAAGTACACATTGCCGCGACTACGGCACAGACCGGAAGATTCCATCTGGCGCAGCCGTAACGTTATGTTCTTCTCGCAGAAGCTGTATAGGTTCATCAATTGCGTGGAATTGGTCTCACCGCATCACGCCGCGCGAGAATTAGTACACACAGTGCGACAGGGCCAAATCGCGTCGCTCTTCCAGAAAAGCGTTAAACGGGTGCGTGTCACCGAATTTTTTTTTTCTAAGTGGTACATGATATACGCAAGTTCACGAATATAAATCTTGATGATAGATTTACATTTATATATTTGTGAAATAATTGCAGTAGAAAAGCATAATCGAAGAGATTACATTTTATTCTAGCTATAAAAAGATGATTAAAAAAATTTTTTTTTTTTCAATATTAGAGATTGATCTTTTTGACGTTTTACATATGTTTTTATTGATGTTCAAACAATACTTTAGTTCTTTAATATTTAACTTTTTTTGTTCAATGCGTCTCTATGCATAGTGCAGAAAAAATGTATAGTTCAATGATGTAACATCCCAAATAACCAAGTATGATTAATCATATTGATTAATCATATTGCTGTCATATTGCCAACAATAATACAATTGTTGGCAACATAACAGCAACCTCATAGATATTTGGCTATCTGAGATGCGGCACCTCGTGTAAAGGTGGGTATACACTTAGCGAACGAACACCGAACGAACAGCGAATGCGAAACGTTTTGAACGTTTTTCTCGCACGAATTGTTTTTGATGTACCGCTTCATGAGGGAATCGAGCCGAATTCTGTTCGCATTCGCTTTGGTGTATATATTTGCTGAATGATAATAATGAACGTTTGCATTCGCTGTTCGTTCGCTAAGTGTATACCCACCTTAATGAGATTAATATTCTTGTCTGAAATGAATAAATCCAGTCTAATTCTATTCTGTAGGATATTTATGGGATACTGAACTTAATTTTATTAGAAAAAATTGAAAAATAACATAGTAATGTCATTTTAAAATTAGATATTTTAAATTTTGCTGAAATTTATTCATTTTTTAGTCAATAAAATATTAATTATTAATTTTTTAAATTCTATTTAGGTTCAATATATCCCAAAAAAGTTTTTTTTTTATTAAAAAAAAAATTAGTTATTTGATGCATCAGTTTTCAAGATATCCGTCATACTAACTTTGAAAACAATGTTTAAAAAAAAAACGTTTAAAATTTTGCAGGCCATTTAAAGATTCGCGCACTATTCTATTTAAAGTCTTATAACGTTAACTCGGCGAATTTTTCAATAAAATTTGAAAGACATTCTTCAGATATTATACTTTCAGAAAAAAACTGACCTTTTTACTCTCTAAAGGAGACTGGATCCTTAAAGATACAATCGGTATTTTTTTAACAAAAAAAGAATTGTCAAAGATTAATGCTCACGAATTTATGGCCAGTATTCTATTATTATATTATTATTATTTTGTTATATTATATTATATTATTACATTATTATTATTAGTATTATATTATTTTAATCTCTAAATATCTACATTGTTACCATATTCTAGAAGGAACATGAACAACGTCGCAGACGTAAAAGCAAAGCGCAATTCTTCGAAATGATCCAAGAAATCCGAAGGTAAGAGAATGTTATTATCAAACATTTTTCCTCAACATATTCTCATATTCAATCATGTCAAAATAGGAGTAGATACATCAGAAATCAATGCGCCAATTACTCAGTCATTCTAATCTTTCAGAGTTCAACAAGAGGAGAAAATCGAGACGGTACCAGAGGAACCTACAGAGACTGCGAAAAAGGATGAGAAATTGGGGAAAGGTAGAGAGAAAAGTCGTAGCAAGAGTCCCCTGATGCCTCGTAGTCCGAAACGCTCGGAGAAGAGCAGGAGTTCGACCAATCTTTCGGCGTCCCGTCTCGGACTATCGCCGGTGAGTCTTGACGCGCCGATGAAGCCACGCGAGTTTACGCTCAGCAGCACCAATCTGCGCGCGAGGAGCCCGCTGGAAACGGTTGGACGTAGATTGAGCCACGGTGACGGCGGTTCGCCGCCGCCGCGTCTCGGATCGCATCTCGGCGGCAGCGCGACGTTACGCCCGTTGGTGCCTACCAGGAGCGATTCAACCGGCGGCGGTGGCACCCCGACTATCAGACGCGACTCCGTCGCAGGGGGAGGCGCTGGTGCACCGACCCCGAGATACTCTCGCAGCCCCGCCAAGCGGGGTCAATCCTTTCCGGTATTTGCTACTCTGAGACCGCCGCACTCGGCCGGCTACCAAACATCCAAGAGTCCGCTGTTGTCGCCCAATAATGAGCTCACTTCCGCCATCGGGAGAAAACTGTCGCGTGAATGGGGATCTGGGACTATCAGTCTTACCAGGTCGTCAGAGGCTATAGGTGGTAGTAATAGCGGTGGCGGTGACAGTGGCAGAAGCGGTGGCTCAACCCACACCCTGAATCAAGAAATGACGCTCTCCTTGAGTCGTTCCACAGACGAAAAGAAAGCCCAGGGAGAAGCGTTGCCTATCAAGAAGCCCATACGGCGTGCCAGGAGCCACGAGAATCGTGACAGCGGTAAACTGATGGTGGACCTGCCGTCGCCTAGATTGACTCAACCGGTGGTGGGCGGCCGGTCAATGAGCGAGCGAACGAAGAAGCAGCTTGAGTCCGAGTTGAAAGCGATTCTAAGTGCCAGGGCCCATCACCGCGACCTGCATCCCCCTTGATAAAAGACCGCCCCTAATTAAAAAGAACATTCGGCTTTTGGATCGTTGAGCCTCTGAGGGGCTTTGATTTAAGCAATATCAGATTTATAGGTCAATTTGTAGAGGAAATCCGACACAGTTTCAAAGAAATTAAGAACTTAAATCAGAATTATAGCGGAGAGCGCGGGAGAAATTTTCTGAGTAGAAGGGATAGAAAGGGTGACGGGGAGGGGAGAAGAAAGGAAATCTCTTTGATTGTTCATATGTTGTTACGTACATTAATAATATAGGATAATATCGATAAACAAAAGTGCTATAAACTTTAGTAGTGATGTCTTTAAATAGTTAACGCGGAAATACACACGAGTTCTAAGATATTTTCTTGTTAGCATTTTAACTCTACGTTAACCGACAGCCTGGGTGAGTCTCTCTCTCTCTCGATTGCTATAATACCAGCATATTGTACGCTACAGCGTTTCTCAACTCTGATTTTTTGGCGATTCTTAGTGCATAAAGTTCTATCTTGAAAATTAAATCGATTCTTAAGACATTTACTAGATCAGAGACCTGTTCAAGTTTATCAAACGAGCTTCGCCATCCGCCTTTGTTCTCAACAATATAAATAACAATCAGTTGGTCGCACGGATACAACGAACATACGTAATGATTTCTAAATAGAATCTTAGTATCTTTGTTTTCTCATTTCTTCCTGTTCCGTCTAATAAAACGGAAACGTTTTGCTCGCAAACAGAAACTCGGACAGGCCTATATGTACTATTCCTTTTAAGAGTGTAAATATTTTGAGAGACAGACTATATTGTTCCTTCATCTCGTCATAACGCGAATACTGTAAATATAACAAAATATAATATATAGGGATTTTTCGCATGAACAGGATACCTAAAATAATTATCTCGTGTTGAGAAACGCTGCTTTAACGAACTTCGTCGAATTGGACTGCATACTGCCATATTTAATATTTCTGTGACTGCGGAAGGAGAGACTCGCTCGATGCACTTTCGGCGTAGAATGACCACTAATTGTGAGATAATATGCATTAATCTTACAATTATCATCGCGTCTGTCGAAGGAAAGGATTACAAAGTAAATGGAATTCTAATCCGAGTCTAATGTATTCGTAACACACAGGTTATTCAATACGAGAAAGGAAGTGTCATTAAGAGACCTTCTTAATTTAAAATAAGAGAAAAATTTCGTAGCCACATGCATGTGGTCGCGGATTCTTCGCGTGACTTACGATTATTTCCTAAAGCAGTGCCAAAGATCAATATAACTCAAATCTCTCCATCCTTTGCTTTATCTTACACGAAAGTGTATAATAATAGAACACGATTTTTAGCAAAATAAACACCAGAGACAAAAGAAACCGCAATATCTATATTATATTGATAATCGTTTGTTTTCCTGCGACTTGGTAAACGTTCGGGTTGATGAATTACCGATTTCCGACGAGATTTTATTAGATAAAATGATAGATAAAAATTTAATTCAGGAATTGTAAATGAAACATTATTGGAATTGAATAATCGTTACTCATCGATGTGCATGTCTCACGTTTTTGTCTATCGAATCACTTTGATGAAAGAGGGCGAACTCACACGTCTATAGTCTCATTATTATTATTATTATTCGACTTAGATGGTAGTATGGATGTGTATGGGACTAAATTTTAATTAATTACATTTAAAAAAGGAGGATTTATGAGCGAGGCCTTAGAGGAGTTAGTCGTATCCGCCCAAAAATATACTTTACTTAACTAGTATTGTACTAATACTGTATTGACTGTATTCGAATATTTCACTACATTATATTGCATAATAGAGTGTATATACAAAGTGTCCCAGAATTAGATTGACAAATTTTAAATGATTGTAAAGGACACCAAAACAAGCCAATTTTGCCAATAAACCCGTCCGCAAATGAGCCGTTTTAGCACTAGAAAAGACTATCAAAGACTAACAAGGGAACTTTGCGAATCTAAAAATTTTGAATTTAGAAATTTCTAGTTGTGGCCCAAAAATGATTCTAAGGGGTGAAATCACCCCTCATATGTAGAGCGGTTTTTTGCTTTTCTCGATATATCTCGAAAATTATTCGAGATATCAAAAAATGTTTTATTCAAAAGTTTTATGGTAAAAACACCTCTATTTAAGCAGATTAAAAAAATTTTGAAAAAATAATTTTTTTTAAAGATTTTTGCCTTCGTTAGTCTTCGATTCTCTAGTGCTAAAACGACTCATTTGCGATGGATTTATTGATAAAATTGGCTTGTTTTGGTGTCCTTTATAATCATCTGAAATTTGTCGGTCTCATTCTGGGACACCCTATATATATATATATACACACACAGGGTGTCCCACCAAAACACTCTCTTTTATTTTTTAAATTAAAAAAGATAGATCTTAACAAATATATATAAAATTAAATGGTTCAAACTGAACTCTATCGTGAACATAGTAGTTGATTGCAAAAGCTGTCTGTGTTAACGAACGGAGAGGTATGCATAATTTTTTTATAATAATGTGGATATTTCGATATGATACAAAATTGTAGCACTGTTTGATACGAATATAACAATGTATGATATAATGTAAATATTTTACATATTATACGAGTTTTATCGACTTGAAATATTGCGGGCAACGTTTATCTTTTCACTTTCTATCCTGCGTTATGCACAACTTCTGACTCGTGCATTAGAGATTGACATATATATGTTATCATTTGCTCATAATACTTAATCCGAAGTTGGCCATATCGCAGGACCGAAAATAAAAAAGTAGATGTCGCCCGCGATATATTAAGTTGATAAAACTCGTATAATATGGAAAATATTTACATTATATTATACATCGTTGTATTCGTTTCAAATAGCGCTACGACTTTCTTCGTGTCGAAATATCCACATTATTATAAAAAAATTATACATATCTCTCCATTCGTTAACACAGATAGCTTTTGGAAGCAACTGCTATGCTCACAATAGAGTTCAGTTTGAACCATTTAATTTTATATATATTTGTTAGGGTCTATCTTTTTTAGTTTAAAAAATAAAAGGGTGTATATACATATACATATACATTTAGTTTTACATAGTTTCCTTAGTAGAAAATGCTATTGTATTCAGAGAACTTACAGACTAAAAAAATCCCTCGAATCCTTAGCGGGTAGATATATATCCCTGTATGTATGAAAGTGTATGTGTGACTATTCACCGAGAATGCAGCGAGCATGATCGTCAGGTAGAGATGTAAACAGAAAAAGAATATTGGTTTTTTTTTTGTTTGTTTTTTTTTCATAAATGCGATTTTTTGTGAGATAAAACAAGTCTCGTTTTATTCAATTTTGTTTCTTTTTTTTTTTCAGATATTTAACTTTATATTTTGATTATTGCAAATTGACTTTCCATTATTTTTTATTTTGTAGATGATAAATCTGAATTTTGATTTTTTATTAGAAAAAGAAACAGTTTTTTTACATCTCTACCACCAGGACTAGAGCAGTCTGCACACTTCGACACTCCGGTAGCTAGAAGAATATCATTATCTTTGTTAGTGATCGTGATTAGGTAGTTTCGAGAGAGAGTTTCGATTATGAATTATGCGCCGAAAGCTATGATTGACGAAAGTGATTCCTGAATGATTGCACAAATCGTGCCGTTTTACAGACACGCTAAATATATTATTATTTAGCTGAGTATTTCTCGTTCGCCTACGTTCCATCCGTGAAGTTGCCCATAAACGCATTTCGGCTAACTTAAGCTAACAGTTCCTTTCTCTCTCTCTCTCTCTCTTTATTTTTTAAAATGTATTTCTTTTGACTGTATACACGAAGTACTGTTATTGGTTTAAATTATATCGGTGCTTTAAAAGCTCTGAAAAGTAAGAAATTTTTTTTCAAGTGGACTCTATAGCGTTTAGTCTGTGTACACAGTTGAATGTACACAATTGTATGTAGACAATTGTATTATTTCAGGAAGTGATCAAAATACAAATATAGGGGGCCAGTCTAGAGTCACCCGCGCCTAAGGAAATCAAAAAGATAGACTTATTGAAATTAATTTATAAGCTGTAATTCTTTGTAATATATGGGTTCTGCCGGCAATTTGGTTCAGTAGATATCTCTCTCTCTCTCTCTCTCTCTCTCTCTCTCTCTCTCTCTCTCTCTCTCTCTCTCTCTCTCTCTCTCTCTCTCTCTTTCTCTCTGTTTCATTGCGTGTTCTGTTTTCGTAAACCTCTCGGGAAAGCCTGGCATCCTTCAAGGATCTCTGTACATATGTGTCTTCTACTAGATACCTGAAGGAACACTATTGCACTAAATTAAAGGTCGAGCCCCCACTTTTTTGTGCGCCAACAGTACTCTGCGTTGATACCACTGCTT